>NC_090729.1:134418324-134593324 GCF_036898095.1 Palaemon carinicauda
GACAGGCACGAACAGACGAACCCTCGGACGCAACACTGTAACACTTTGCGCCTCGGACGCAACACTGTAACACTTTGCGCATATCACTTTATCACTTCGATTTTCTGTTTTGCACTTATTTCTACCTGAAACACGCAATTCTACCCTTCATTAAAAGGTAGTAATTGCGAAATTAGTCGTATAATGCAAGCTCATAATACCAGCAAAAAACAGAAAACATATTTTAAGATAAAAAGAAAAATCAGTGGCTGGGAAAGAGACTAAACACTAGTTCATATAACTACGTTTTCAAACTCTCACCGCACATAGCCTGGGGACGAGAATAAAAACCTAAAAACGTTTTATCCTTCCTCCCCGTACAGCGACTAGGGACGAGAGTAACTCGAGAACAACGTAACCCGCTTGAACGGAACGTTTTCTCTCCTCTCTCTCCCTCCGTCTCTATCTCTCTCTCTCTTTCTCTCTTGATTTCGCACCTAAGAGAAGAGCCCAATTATATTTCGTCAAAAAAACATGTTATTTGACTAAAGGAAAAAACTGAAAGGTTTTTCAAATAAAAAGTTCCTTTAAAATAGAATTTAAAACATTTAAGCTAAGAAAGAATGAACAAAACGTCAGAATCGATTTACTCTTACTGCAAAGTGAAACCGTGATACACTCTCTCTCTATCGTAACGATAGAGCGCATGTTGAACGTCCTGAACGTCAACAACTGCGTAGCATAAAAAACTAAACGTTAGTTCATCTTTGAAAACAGTACGAAGACTATCAAAGAAATTCTTTCATAAAATATTACATTTAAAAAGATTTAAATTCTTTAAAAGCTAATTACGATATAAAGGGCTCAACTTTGATTAACTTCGGTTCCAAGTTAGGACCGCCTACTATCAGGAAAGGTCGCATATAAACAAAACATTAAAATTTATTTTTATATGTTTATAATAAATGGAAAGTTAATCGAAGAGGTCTAATAAAGGCGGAGAGATATAAAATATATAGATCTATAACGTGATAAGATAATTACTAAAAGCCTAACACACTTCCGTCTAAGGGAAGGGTCGGCCATTTAAAAGTGAAAGAAAGTCCATACTCTCTTTGTCACCATAATAAAATCTATCCAAAACGAGTTCAAGTTTTGAGATGAAGATAAAACACCTGCATAGCGAAAGCTCAAAACTAGAATAGTGTACTTCACCAAATAGTTGTGAAAACAAATCCAGTTAGCAACAGCGAATTAGTAGGTCTTGCCGGTAGCCCGACAGAGAGAAAATTGAGTTCTTTGTTTACATTGAGTACTGAGTACCTGCACGACAGATGGCGCTGTTGAAGTACACCCCCTACCTGCATAGCGATCGCTGGCGGATTTTTAACGTAGAGTTTTCTGTCGAGCAACAGAGTTGCAGCTTATATAATCACCGGCTAAGTTAAATATTGAATATATATATATATATATATATATATATATATATATATATATATATATATATATATATATATATATATAATTATATATATATATATATATATATATATAATTATATATATATAATTATATATATATATATATATATATATATATATATATATATATATATAATTATATATATATATATATATATATATATATATATATATATATATATATATATATAATATAATTTACATCATACAGTACAATATTAAAAAATCTCTCAAGTAAAACTACACTTGCTTCTACTTGTATGAAATAGTTTATTTTTTACTTAATACTAATTTATTATTACTGATTTTAAGTCACTATCCTCAAGGCTATTACTAGCCTAAAAAGTAAGGATAGACGTATTCCATCCACTTAATATTGTTATTATAAAGTAAAAGAATTAGACTACCAATTCACAACATTTGACTCTCATTAGGTTTAGCCATAGGAAAAGATCAAGAACTTGGATAACAGATCAAGAAAAGAATTATGAGAACATATGGAAAGTACAACACATAAAGAAGAGAAGCTGGGGTCAAGAGAAAACTGCAAAGAATCTTTTGTACCAATTACAATGTGTTATATAAGGCACACAATATGAAGTGACCTCTCAACAGGATATGCAATAGAAGATGAACATTTTTTATTTGTCCAATGACAAGTGCTTGGTTGGTATCCTTTGAATAAAATCTTATGATTAAAAGCTTACAGCCTTTTTCTTGTTCTTAATGGCTTAAGCCTAAACTTCTCATATATCAGGCACTAAATATCTACCTGGCCCAACTGCCAAGCCATATGGCCAAAATTCCACAATTAATCATGATTTACATTTTTTCCTTTTCTTTCATGGGAGACCAGTTTTTCAAACCTCTTCACTATCTCCATCCTTTAAGCAGGAGTAACTTGCTTCCTCTTCATTTAAATTTCAACATCAAAATATTTGTAAAATTTCAATCTGCTGTTAGATCTTACACTAGTTCCTGGGTCTTATATTGGCCATACATATCGACTTATCTTACTGTACAGTATACAATTTGTCTAATTAAATGTGTAAAGGAAAAAGCTAAATTCAGAGCAAAAACTCTGATATGCATCTTAAAACTTTCCAAACAGTAGGCTACCTTTAAATTTAGAAGCTCATAGTTTTAATGTTTTCAAATTTTTAAACAAACTGACAAGCACTAATTGATATATTATAAAAAATTGTCCTATCCTATGGCAAAGTAGACAGTAAATTCTTAGGTCAAACATTGGATTTTTACCAATAGCCAGTCTTTGCGGTTATTATACTGCACTGTATTCCTGTTCATCCTCATTGTTCATGTCACTAAATAACAAATGACAAAGACCCTTTATTTCTAAATTTTTCATTTTCCAAATGATCTTAACTCTTGCCCATTTTAGTCAAAGGAACACTATACTGCTCTCCTAATCAATCTAGGTACTAAACGAGGCTATCCATAAAAAATCTGACAGCATCTCTCTTATGAAAATTATGTAAATATATGGTAACACTCTATTATAAAAACTTTAGTCAACAAAATGTTCTGGATATTGGATTATAAACAATATTAAAGTTGTGTGTTTTATTCCGGGACAACAGAACTGCACACCTGTCACATAAAGTCTTCAATTAATCTTAAAAGCACAAATAATAACCTGTTATTTCTTATCTGGATTTGCCCCCATTTGAGTAGGATCTTGAGATGGATAATGAATAATACCATGAGTAAGAGGAGGGGGAGGACCAACTCCAGGAATAGGTGGTGGCTGAGGGAAGAATGCTGGAGGACGAACACCAGGTGGTGGACGAAGAGGTGCTCGCAAATGAGGAGGAAAGAAGGGAGGTGGTTGTAATGGGGGCAAATGTCCTGGAGGTGCTGGTGGCACACCAGGAGGCCGAGGACCCAATGGTCCTAGAGGTGGAGGCCCACCAGGAATTCCTCCCGGTGGTGGAACTGGCGGTCTTGGTGGTGTTTGGCCAGGCGGCCTTGGTGGTCGTATAGTTGGTGCTCCTGATGTTGGAGGTCCTTGACCAGGTGGCAAAGGTATACTGGCTGCTGCAGAAGGTAGGTTAAAGAAGTTATTCTGCAGTTCTTCAGGAGGAGGGGGAAGTGCAGGGAGACCAGGAACTGGTTCTAATGGCTGGGGTGCAATATCTTCTCCTTCTAGGCCTTCTATGCCACCTAAAGCTCCCTGTCTGGCCTGTGAACGACCCCATTTTATATTTAAACGGCGACCCTGTATAATAAGTTTGTTAAAAGTACGTTCAGCAGCTAACTCTGATGCAGTTCTTGTAGTAAACTGAACAAAAGCATATTGCTGTTTAGCCACAACATTAACACTTCGTAATTCGCCATACTGATAGAAATGATCACGTAGTTCCTTTTCTCCAATTCTGTCCCCAAGGTTACCCACATAAAGAGTTGTAATTGACTTATCCTCTGGTGGCTCCAGCCGTGGCATTGCTGCTGCTCTCTTAAGAAGTTTGTCTGCAACAGGGTCATTAACACCATAATAACGGTCTTTGATATTCTGATCAGCGAGCGGATCATCTGGGTCTGTTGGTTTCTCATGCCGATAAGGACATTCCTCTCCTCTTTTACATTCTCCTTTGACCCAAAAGGAACAGATGTGAGGTCTATTACGCTTGTAGTATGGTGTTGTGCGAGCAAGACGAAGCAACATTTCTGAATGTGTTTTTGTTTTAGCCAAGACTCCTCCAGCTGTGCTCCCATCTGATGTTGCTGCCATCTGACGCTCCATATTCTGGATGTAGAATTCTTTATTGACCTCACTCTTGGGCATGTCATCAGTTAAGCTTAAAGCGGAGTCTCTCACCTGAAAATAAATGAGTCTTGAAGGTAAAATATCCTAATCTTACAGCACATAATTCAATTTAATACTTACCCAAAATGTATTGCTGTCACTTCATTGAAGGATAGATTTTACTATAATAAATAGAAAGTTTACTCTCCTTGATAGGGAGAGCTGGAATTTGGATCCAACTGCTACGGCTATGGCAGCTTCCCACTTAATGTCAACCCCATTTTAGTTGGTATGATTACTAATAAAAACGTGCATCATAAAAAGAGGAAAAAATTTTATTTTCATTAGTAAAATAAATTTTTGAATATACTTACCCGATAATCATGTAGCTGTCAACTCCGTTGCCCGACAGAATTCTACGGGAGGGATACGCCAGCTATCACTATACTAGAAGGGGGTGTACTCACAAGCGCCACCTGTGGCCAGGTACTACAGTACTTGTTGTTGACGCCACCTCACTTTTTCCTCGGTCCACTGGTTCTCTATGGGGAGGAAGGGTGGGTCAATTAAATCATGATTATCGGGTAAGTATATTCAAAAATTTATTTTACTAATGAAAATAACATTTTTCAATATTAAACTTACCCGATAATCATGTAGCTGATTCACACCCAGGGGGGTGGGTGAAAAACCAGTGTACAAGACTAAAGGATAGCTAAGTATCCCGTATTTCATATAATCAGTTATCCACAATAACAATGAAATAATAAGTACCTGGTAAGGAAGTCGACTTGAACCGTTACTCTGCCTTTAATAAGATCGTCTTCCTTACTGAGCGCAGCGTTCCTCTTGGAAGGCTGAATCAACTCAAAGGTGCTAAAGTATACAGGGCTGCAACCCATACTAAAGGACCTCATCACAACCTTTAACCTCGGCGCTTCTCAAGAAAGAATTGACCACCCGCCAAATCAACAAGGATGTGGAAGGCTTCTTAGCCGACCGTACAACCCATAAAAAGTATTCAAGAGAAAGGTTAAAAGGTTATGGGATTATGGGAATGTAGTGGCTGAGCCCTCGCCTACTACTGCATTCGTTGCTACGAATGGTCCCAGGGTGTAGCAGTACTCGTAAAGAGACTGGACATCTTTGAGATAGAATGATGCGAACACTGACTTGCTTCTCCAATAGGTTGCATCCATAACACTCTGCAGAGAATGGCTCTGTTTGAAGGCCACTGAAGTAGCCACAGCTCCCACTTCATGTGTCCTTACCTTCAGCAAAGCAAGGTCTTCTTCCTTCAGATGAGAATGTGTTTCTCTAATCAGAAGCCTGAATAGTAAGAAACTGAGTTCTTAGAACTTGGAAAAGAAGGTTTCTTGATAGCACACTATAAGGCTTCTGATTGTCCTCGTAAAGGTTAAGACCTTTTTAGATAGTACCTAAGAGCTCTAACTGGGCAAAGCTCTCTCCAGTTCATTCCCCACCAAGTTGGACAGGCTTGGGATCTCGAACGACTTAGGCCAAGGACGTGAAGGAAGCTCGTTTAGCAAAAACCGAGCTGCAAGGAACATGTAGCCGTTTCAGATGTGAAAACAATGATCCTGCTGAAGGCGTGGATCTCACTTACTCTTTTAGCTGTTGTCAAGCACACGAGGAAAAGAGTTTTTAATGTGAGGTCCTAAAAAGAGGCTGATTGGAGAGGTTCAAATCTTGATGACATAAGGAACCTTAGGACCACGTCTAGATTCCAGCCTGGAGTGGACAACCGACGTTCCTTTGAGGTCTCAAAAGACCTAGGGAGGTCCTGTAGATCTTTGTTGGTGGAAAGATCCAAGCCTCTGTGGCGGAAAACCGCTGCCAACATACTTCTGTAACCCTTGATCGTAGGAGCTGAAAGGGATCTTACTTTCCTTAGATATAACAGGAAGTCAGCAATCTGGGTTACAGTGGTACTGGTTGAGGAAACTGCATTGGTCTTGTACCAGCTACGGAAGACTTCCCCTTGAGACTGATAGATTCTGAGAGTGGATGTTCTCCTTGCTTTGGCAATCGCTCTGGCTGCCTCCTTCGAAAAGCCCCTAGCTCTTGAGAGTCTTTCGAAAGTCTGAAGGCAGTCAGACGAAGAGCGTGGAGGATTGGGTGTACCTTCTTTACGTGAGGTAGACGTAGAAGGTTCACTCCTAGAGGAAGAGTCCTGGGAATGTCGACCAGCCATTGCAGTACCTCTAAGAACCATTCTCTCGCGGGCCAGAGCGGCGCCAACCAACGTCAGCCGTGTCCCTTTGCGAGAGGAGAACTTCTGAAGTACCCTGTTGACAATCTTGAACGGCGGGAATGCATACAGGTCGAGATGGAACCAATCCAGCAGAAAAGCATCCACGTGAACTGCTGCTGGGTCTGGAATCGGAGAACAATACAACAGGAGTCTCTAGGTTATCGAGGTAGCGAACAGATCTATGGTTGGCTGACCCCACAGGGCCCAAAGTCTGCTGCAAACATTCTTGAGAAGGGTCCACTCTGTGGGGATGACCTGACCCTTCCGGCTGAGGTGATCTGCCATGACATTCATACCGCCCTGAATGAACCTCGTTACCAGCGTGAGCTTTCGATCTTTAGACCAGATGAGGAGGTCCCTTGCGATCTAGAACAACTTCACGAAAGAGTCCCTCCCTGCTTGAAGATGTAAGCCAGGGCTGTGGTGTTGTCAGAGTCCACCTCTACCACTTTGTTAAGCTGGAGGGACTTGAAGTTTATCAAGGCCAGAAGAACCGCCAACAACTCCTGCAATTGATGTGAAGTGTCCTTTGCTCCTGATTCCATGTTCTCGATCATTCCTGTCCGTCCAAAGTCGCACCCCAGCCCGTGTCTGATGTGTCCGAGAGGAGACGGCGGTCGGGTTTCTGAACAGCCAAAGGTAGACTTCCTTGAGAAGAAAGCTGTTCTTACACCACGCGAGAGAAGACCTCCTCTCTTCGGAAACAGGAACTGAGACCGTCTCTAGCGTCATGTCCTTTATCCAGTGAGCAGCTAGATGATACTGAAGGGGGGGAGGTGGATTCTCCCTAACACGATGAACAGGGCCAGCGATGAAAGTGTCCCTGTTAGACTCATCCACTACCTGACTGAGCATCGGTTCCTTCTCAGCATGCTCTGGATGCATTCTAGGGCTTGGAAGATCCTTGGGGCCGACGGAAAAGCCCGAAAAGCTCGACTCTGAAGATCCATACCCAGGGAGACAATGGTCTGGGATGGGATGAGCTGAGACTCCTCAAAATTGACCAGGAGGCCCAGTTCCTTGGTCAGATCCATAGTCCATCTGAGAATCTCCAGACAGCGACGACTTGTGGGAGCTCTTAAAAGCCAGTCGTCTGACGGAGCCGGACACAAGATCATGGTACTGCTGCACAGTCTGTGAACTGTCAACCATGGGGAAGCGAGGAAGTACAGTGACAACCCGAAGCTGTCTAGACTGTCTGGGTCGTACAGACAACTCCTTATCGGGTTGCTGAGGTTGCCGCACTGCGTCACAACAAGTCACTTCTGCTGGTTGTTGAACGTCTTCCCAGTGACACACTGACTCCGTAAACAAAAAATCCTTTAACAAGGACTAAGCTTGGACTGCATGTCTTGCAACACAGCTCAAGGTCTATGGGAGCAGGTGTGGTAACAGACGGGGTTAGTGACTGAAGTGGAACCATTACCTTCCCTGGAAGCATGTTATGCTTAAATAAAAGTCCATAGGAGGCTACGCAGCTAAAGGCTCCTCTCCAAATGACAGAGTCCTCAAGGGAATATCAGAAGGAGGGAGAAAAGCACTTTCTCATCTACAGGGACCATATCCGAGAAAAGTTAAGTTCTCTCAGTGAGGGTTTCAATGGTGCAAAAGCAGCAGACTAGAAGGCAACGTTATGAAACTGCTTGACAGTCTAGTGAGTTGGCAACAACCAAAGATGTATGACTGAGAAGCATGCAGTAAGGTATGCAGAGCATGTTGTATGCAGAGCATGCTGTATGCAGAGCATGCTGTATGTAGAGCATGTTGTATGCAGAGCATGCTGAATGCAGAGCATGCTGTATGCAGAGCATGTTGTATGCAGAGCATGCTGAATGCAGAGCATGCTGTATGCAGAGCATGTTGTATGCAGAGCATGCTGTATGCAGAGCATGCTGTATGTAGAGCATGTTGTATGCAGAGCATGCTGAATGCAGAGTATGCTGTATGCAGAGCATGTTGTATGCAGAGCATGCTGTATGCAGAGCATGCTGTATGCAGAGCATGCTGTATGTAGAGCATGCTGTAAGGTAAGCAGAGCGTGTTGCATGGCGTTTAACATTTCTCAGAAATTCCATGACCAGTGCTAGAGTGCTTCATGCATGCTTGCATGGGGTTTTAATATCAACATAATATTACCTTACATTCATAACTCATGATTCATTTTTGTTTTGAAGATATTTTTGCCATATTTTGCGATATTGTTAAAAATATATTGCAAGGAATACATATATATTTTTATATAAGTAAGACAAATAACCTCCATTATCATAATGTTTGTGTAGGCATACATGTATATGATTACAAATGCAAGTTATGAAAGTAATGAGGTGTTATTATTGTCATTTGTTATTTCTCAAGTTGAGGAGAAAGTGGCAGATGCATGCGTTGAGGTGGCTGACTCATAGCATGAGGTTGCTGCCTCAAGAGTTGCGCTTGCTGTAAGGGTTGCGGATGCGCAGTAGCAGGTTCCTGAGGAACGAGTTAAGGTTCCTGAGGTGTGAGCTGCGAGAGTAGAGGTAGCGGCTGCGCAGAACGCAGTTCTTGTCTCGCGAGTTGAGGTTCCTGAGGAGCTAGCCTAAGCTGCAGCGAGTGCTGAGGTGGCTGCCTCATTGATGGAAGAGGTTGTCGTACCTCAAGAGATTGTTGCCTCTCTGGTGGAACCGCAAGCGGAAGCGGAGGAAGTAAGGCATAAGATTCCTGCTCCCATTGCTGAGGTTGCCTTAAGGAAGGCGGAGGTTGCTGCACACCGCTGGTAACTGGCAACTCAGTACGCGGTAAGGTATCCTGAGGAACCTCAACATCGTACGCCTGGCAGACTGGACTGCGGTGAGGCGGAGCGATCGCAGGAGGAGGTGTAACCTTCTCAGCCTGACACTCACGCATTAAGACCGCAAGCTGTGACTGCATGGACTGCAGCAAAGTCATCTTGGGGTCGGCAGACGCTAAGGTCTGCTGAGGCAAAGCCTTAACAGAAGATGAGGTCTGTTACGGCAACACCTTACCTCTCTTAGGAGGTGTGCAGTCACCTGATGACTGAGGAGAGTCAGAGCTAACCCAATGACTGCATCCGGGTTGTAGAACTCTAACTTCGTACGTCTGGCATAGGTCTAGACTTTACGTTTAAGAGGTCTTGAGACCTGAGACCAGCGTTTTCTCCCCGAAATTTCTTCTGCAGACGAGCAAAATAAGGGCTCAATCGTCTGCGGGTGGGAGTGACGGTCTCTGTAAGACACGCCCGCAACCACCGAGGATACTTCTGTGCGCCGATCAAGGCCTGCCGAATCCTTTTGCCCTTCGACATTGCTTCTCCCCTGGGCTTGGGAGCTTGCAAGAGGTCCCGGACTGGGAGGACGACTGGCACGCACAGAAGTACCCTCACGCACAACACTGACACTTTGCGCTAATCACTTATCACTTTTGATTTTCTGTTTGCACTTATTTCACTGAACTCGAAACTTTAAGTGGTTTGTACCTGAAACACGCAATTCTATCCTTTCTCAAAAGTTAGTAATTGCGAAAACAGAATTACAATGTAACAGAAAAATCTAATGAAAGATAAATAATTCAGTGGCTGGAAAGAGACTAAACACTAGATCAAATAAACTACGTTTAAATTCTCTCACCGCATAAAGCTTGAGAACAAGAAAAAACTCTAGAAACGTTTACCTTCTTCCCCTAAAGAGACTAGGGAGAAGAGTAAAAACGATAACAACGTTACTCGCTTGAACGAAACGTTTATCCTCCTCTTTCTCCCTCCGTCTCTATCTCTCTCTCTCTCTCTTGACTTAGAACCTGAGAGAAGAGCCCAATCATATATATCGTTAAAACATATTATTGTTAAAGGAAAATATTTCCCAAAATGAAAAGTTCCTTTGTAGAATTAAAACCATTAAGTTAAGAAAGAATGAACAAAACGCTAGACACGGTTACTCTTACTGCAACGTGACACCGTGAAAATTCTCTCTCTATCGTAACGATAGAGCGCAAGTTGAACGTTCTGAAACGTCAATAACTGCAGAGACAAAACAAAACGTTAGTTCAACTTTGAAAACAGTACGAGACTATCAAAGAAATTCTTTCAAAAACATTAAAATAGCATAATATGTTAACAGGTAAAACCGAAATGACGGGCTCAATGTTAATTAACTTCGGTACAAGAAAAGACCGCCTACTATTAGGAAAGGTCGAATATAAACAAATATAAAAATTAATTTTAATAATTTTATAATAAAAGGAAGTTAATCGAAGAGGCCTATAAAAGGCGGAGAGATATAAAATAAATCTATAACTTTTGTTAAGCAAAATTAAGAAAGAGAGTCTATACTCTCTTAGACACCAACACTTCCGTCTAAGGGAAGGGTCGGCCATTTAAAGGTGAAAGAGAGTTCATACTCTCTTCGTCACCATAATTAATCAATTTAATTCCAAAAGCTAACTAAGCTAATATAGAAGTTTCCAGTATAGCGAATAGCTGCAAATTTTAGAGAAATACTTCACCAAACCGTGAACAATACTCCAAAATCATAAGCGTATCCAAGAACGTCTTGCCGGAAGCACGACAGAGGAAAAAGTGAGGTGGCGTCAACAACAAGTACTGTAGTACCTGGCCACAGGTGGCGCTTGTGAGTACACCCCCTTCTAGTATAGTGATAGCTGGCGTATCCCTCCCGTAGAATTCTGTCGGGCAACGGAGTTGACAGCTACATGATTATCGGGTAAGTTTAATATTGAAAAAAAAGGGTTAGAGGCTTTCTTCCTTGAATTTTGGGTATGAAAATGACAAATCTAAAGCAATTTTAACATTTCTTTATGATACAAACCTTGAGCTCTTTATTAGGGATATACTTTTGGCAAAGCTGGAAGACTAGAATTAGGACTATTGTCAAGGTGTAACCACCCCACCACTATTTAGCGGGGTGGGGGGGGTTAGTACTAGCTACCCTACTTTGCTTACACACACCTTGGTTCTATCGTCGCTTTTGATTGCAGACAGGACTTACCAGGATATAGGTGATGGCGGGCCAAATTTATATAAAGAGCTCAAGGTTTTAACTCTTGGAAAAAATACAAATTACTTTAAATTTGTCATTTGTTCTGACACTAAATACAAACCATTTCGCTCTTTATTAAGAATGACTCACCCCTTAGGTGAGTGGAAGTCCTAACCAACTGTCTAGCTTTTGAACTGGGGATTTTCCCCATTCGTGCTACACACGTATATAAGGGAAAACCCTGACACCTAGCTAAAACCTAGGTGAAATAGCACGCTTTAGCAGCCTGGCAATCTGTGTGATTATGTGATACTATAGTGCTCCCAAACGAAAGTGGCAGTCGAATGACAGTTCTTCTTAATATTTCGTATAGACTTCAAATAATTTCGTACCTTCACGACCTCTCGGTGAGGATACAAGAAAACAATTTGCCCAGCTTGACATTTTCGTATTAACTGATTTAGCGTGTCGGACTAATCCTATTCTTCTCTGAGAATGGGTGACCTAAATTTTAATCTTTTGATTCTTTCTGGGTTTTTTTCTACCTACAGAGTTTTTCAGCACACTGGAATTTTTTTGTAATTCTTTTAAACATACACACAAACACACACACAATATATATATATATATATATATATATATATATATATATATATATATAAACATAAATATGTGTGTGTATATACATATGTATGTATGTATATACATATATATATATATATATATATATATATATATATATATATATATATATATATATATATATATATATATATATATATAAAATTAACTCAATATCATATTCACTCAGATAAAGATGTAAATATAATAGAGACACGTGCGCCTTGTTTTTAAATACATTAGAGACTTTTAGTCTATTTCAATTTCTTTTCCATTGGCCACCTGGGAAAAATAGCCGAAAAGGGAACTACTGTATATCTGGGATAATGACCGATGGAACTGCCCCACCTTTAATACCTTAATGCATCTTCTGCTTCTCCGGGTAAAATGACCGAAATATTTAAGATTCGATGCGAAAAAATAAGCTATCAGCTGCCACTTTCGTTTGGGAGCACTATAGCAGTGTGATTAGTCTAGGTAAGAATTCTCAGAAACGTAAGAATCTTTGAACCAACAATAGACGTTATCCAATCCCACCTTGTATACTGTATATCTGTATACCACGTTACACAAGGGAAATGGTTTTACCTACAGACAGAGGAGGCCAGCTTGCAGAGTACCATAGGTGCTGTCCCCCCAGAGAGGGGAAGATGAAAGAGAGCCAGTCATTCTTGTCATTCATCCCTGACTTAATCCCAGGATAATTTTGCCCTCCACCATCTGCTACATGTCCATCAAATCCTGAGGTGTTTAAACCATTTGTTGTGTAGCCACCACAGGGCCAATGGAGAATGTCTCCATATTTATGTGAGTTACGTCTTGCTGGAAGTGGTGAAGGTCATCATGCTTTCACGCACCTGCTTGTAGGATCTGTGTCACAAAGTTTTCTTGAATGCTAACGTCCTGGGCTCTGGGTAGTCTCGTTTGCGGAGAAGGATCAGGGTTCAACACTTGGTCTATGACCTTTTAAATCTAAGCAGAGATCGAGTTCTTCATGATCCTCCTCTTGACCTTCCCCGTGCTGACACTCGGGGGTGAGTTGATCTGGATCATCAGTTACATTACGAAGACTCCAAATACAGAAGAGCCCAAATCTAGGATCCACTTCTCTTGGATTTTAAGTCTTGGTGATAAACTCAGGGATGAAGTCGAGCATTACCTCTCCCCGTTGCCTTGAATGGGAGATGTCGTACGAAAGACCATGGAGTTCACAGTCTCTCTTGGCTGAAGCTAACGTAATCAGGAAAACCGTCTTCAACGTCAGGTGAAGATCTGATGCTTGTAGGTAGTAGGTTCACCAGGGCACCAGCCGCCTGTTGAGATACTATCGCTAGAGAGTTATGGGCTCCTTTGACTGGTCAGACAGTACTACAGGGGATCATTCTCTCTAGTTATGGTTCTTTCCCTTTGCCTACACATACACCGAATAGTCTGGCCTATTCTTTACAGATTCTTTTCTATTCTCATACACTTGACAACACTGAGATTACCAAACAATTTTTCTTCACCCAAGGGGTTAACTACTGCATTTGTAATTGTTCAGTGGCTACTTTCCTCTTGGTAAGGGTAGAAGAGACTAGCTATGGTAAGCAGCTCTTCTCGGAGAAGGACACTCCAAAATCAAACCATTGTTCTCTAGTCTTGGGTACTGCCATAGCCTCTGTGCCATGGTCTTCCACTGTCTTGGGTAAGAGTTCTCTTGCTTGGGGGTACACTCAGGCAAACTATTCTATATAATTTCTCTTCCTCTTGTTTTGTTAAAGTTTTTATAGTTTATATAGGAAATATTTATTTCAATGTTATTACTGTTCTTAAATTTTATTTTTCCTTGTTTCCTTTCCTCACTGGGCTATTTTCCCTGTTGGGGCCCCTAGGCTTATAGCCTCCAGCTTTTCCAACTAGGGTTGTAGCTTAGCAAATAATAATAATAATAATAATAATAATAATAACAATAATAATAATAATGGAGTCGTGGATCATAGGGGGGCACCCTTCAGGGACCGAAGAATGCGAACCATGCTCCATGGAGAAGGTCTAACTTCCGATTGAAACAAGTAAGCGCAAAATTCTGCATAAGGAGAAATAATACCAACAATGAGGAAATGTTAACTCCTTTCAGCCTATAGGCAAGGCTCAAGGCTGAGCGGTAGTCTTTAACTGCCAAGACTGAGAGTAATTTTTCCAGCCAAAGTTATCCAAGGAACTCCGCTAATGCTGGAAAGTGGCATCGAGGGGAGAAGTACCCCTTCCCCGACACCAACCACAAAAGCCACTCCCCTTAGCCTGGTAAACGGCAACTGAAGATTTCCGGAAGTAACCGGACCATCCTATTCACAATTTGTTGCGAAAAGCCTCTTTGATATGCTGGATAGTCTCCAGACATAGGGATCCTGCGGCTTTGTGGAAGGTGTTCCCGTGTGGTTGTCTGAGTAAATCAGCTGAAGAAGATCCAGGAACCATTCTGCATGATGCCATAGCGAAGCTATGAGGGTCACCGCTACGTTTGCAGATGATCTTGTCCTGTTGAGTACCCTTCTCCTCAGGCAGACTGTGGGAAAGGTGTCAACGTTGCAGTTGTCAATTCTGTTGAAATGCATCCTGCTAGAGGGCCTCGGGATCCAAGACTGGTGAACAGTAGGAGCCTGTTGTTTAGGGATGTTGTGACAGATCCAGTGTCGGGGAACCCACTATGTCAGGACTTTGTTAGCTACTGGATGATTCAAAGACCACTCAGAGGGCACAATCTGAGTCCTGCTCAGATGTCCGCGAGTACATTCCTTTTACTCGGAATGAAGTGGGGCGATAGGGACGCTGAGTCGTCTTCTGCCCATCTTAGCATTGCCACTGCTAGAATGCAAGGTGCCGCGATAAGGTTCCACCTTGTTCGTTTATGTAAGCCACTACCATGGAGATGTAGCTCATCAACATCATTGAGTATCCTGAAGGGAGTGAAGGAACTGTTGGAGGGATAGAAAACTGCCCTCATTCTAGGAGGTTCATGAGAGAGAGAGAGAGAGAGAGAGAGAGAGAGAGAGAGAGAGAGAGATCTAACCATCTGAGGAGATTGGGACCTGATACTCCACTGGTCACCCAGCATTCCCAGGACAGGTGTCCTTGTCAGATGGAGTAACTTCTCAGACGGGGTAATCAAAGAGATTGCAGCGAATCTAGTAGAGAGAAGGAGCTACCATCTTTTTCAGTCTTTCTAATCTGCTTACAGAAGGGAGGACTTATAGCTTGACGTCTATGAGTACCACTAGGAATAGTAACCATATACCAAAACAGGTGCCCAAGGTTACAGACAGGTAGCAGAAGAGGCAACCTAGTCGCTAACTCACACGGCACGTCAGCCCAATAATAATAGTAGTAGTAGAAGTAATAGTACTAGTGGCCCGATGAACGTTTGTGAACGCTGACGAGAACTGGAAAGCCAATGAAGTTTGTGCATCCACATGTGCGGGCCCTTAAGGGGACCGTCTGCCATTTTTTTTTTCTAATGATCCAAATTACACAATTTCTATATATGTTTTAGACATACTGTATATAATACCTTCATCATATAAGAATTTCAAGTCTTTTGATCAAAAACTTTTGTATTTATTAGCAAAAATCATGATTTAAAAAAAATATTTAGGTACATTTTTCCCCACTACTATAATACCAATTGTATTGAAACTTATACCACAAAAACTACTCTAACAACCAAACAATTCTGTCAGACAGAATTTTGATTTTCCTTTCTGTTTTTTTTAATGAATTTTTATTTTTTTCCTCGTCTAGACAGAAAATAATCGTGAAAAAAAAATGTAAAAAGAAAATCAAAATTTTGTCTGACAGAATTGTGGGATTTTTATTCTTCTTTTCAACGATATGTTTTCTCTAATATCGAACAACAAATAAGTGAGAAAAATGTACCTAAGTGGGAATAAGTATGTTTTTGAGTTATGAGCTCCCAAGATTTGCAGCAAACTTTCACTTCTTTTCTAAAAGAAATCAAGATAATATTATTATGATAACTTTTATTGTTTATTCCTACATAAATGCACCCTAAACGAGGTATTTGAACCCTCAGTTTACTATTCCTATGTTATGAGTTGCCAGCGATCTCTAATTGTTGCCAGTGTTTTAGTTAGCAGCTTTCAGCTTTGTACTCTTATCCATGTTTCCCTCTTTCTTGGTTCATTTTTCTTGTTCTCCACTTACTTTTTGTTCTTTCTATCACCTTATGTAACATTGGCATTGCTATAAAATTCCAGAGGACGTTGTGAAAGCACAATCAACATACGAACTTCAAGTAAATAAACACATGCATTATAATTTCTATATGTCTTTGGAAACTTTGCTGTTTTCGTAGGTGGTAGTTTTCATTCACGTACCCTCTACCAATGCCTTTCATTTCTGCCAGAAGTACGAGATTTCGATACATGAGAGAGAGAGAGAGAGAGAGAGAGAGAGAGAGAGAGAGAGAGAGAGAGAGAGAGAGAGATCATGAAAGCATTTGGCTGATATAGATGGCAGTTTAAATTGAGAGAGAGAGAGAGAGAGAGAGAGAGAGAGAGAGAGAGAGAGAGGGAGAGAGAGAGAGAGAGAGAGAGGGAGAGAGAGAGAGAGAGAGAGGGAGAGAGAGAGAGAGAGAGAGAGAGTTGAACATTGTTATTATAGTATTTGTATAAATGGGAGTTTTAAATAATTCGAGAGAGAGAGAGAGAGAGAGAGAGAGAGAGAGAGAATTAAAGTATTTGTATAAATGGCAGTGGTAAATAAATCGAGAGAGAGAGAGAGAGAGAGAGAGAGAGAGAGAGAGAGAGAGAACTGCGCATCTGTCAAACTCAGTCATACAGACGACGCCATAAGGATGACGTCATCATCTAAAGACCGCTATATCTTCATTGTTTGGAAAAATGATTGACTATTTGTTCTTTCTATAACCTTAGGTAACATTGGCCTTGCTATAATGTTCCCGAGGGCGTTGTGGAAACACAATGTACATATGAACTTCAAGTCAACAAACGTATGCATTATAAATTCTATACATCTTTGGAAACTTTGGCTTCTGTTATTGTAGGAGTAGATTTCGTTCATCTACACTCTACCAATGCCTTCCATTTCTGCCAGATGTACGATAGCTCGAAACATAAGTGAAAAATCACTATAGATATGCAAAATTAACACACAAAGACGATTTTGTCAAACTCAGTCATGCAGACGACACAGTAAGGATGACGTCATCATTTAAAAACCTCTATATCTTCGTTATTTGTAAAAATAATTGGCTGAAACTTCTGGGGAGTATGTACAACATGTTTACGCATACATAGAAGCAATAAAACGATTTTCGATTTCTGAAAGTTGTTATGTCAATACCCCATGGCGGACGGTCCCCTTAAACATCTGCATGACCTCTTGAGTCGCGTCGAGAGCCAAAGCTCATACGGAGAAGTTCTAAAGATAAATAGCACTGAGAATCCATTCCCACTGTACTTGTGTGAAAACAACAAGTTCCGAGTGAGGTATTAAGCACCAAGACTTCCAAGTGGGCTGTCCCTCGGTAGCACAACCCGTAGAAACCGTAGGTTGAAGTTGCGTGTGCTACTGACGTTAAAAGCGAATCGAAGTAGCACACCCCTATGTGCTATTGCAGACATGAGCTAGCATAGATGAAGCAGTGCTAGCTCTTGCTCTGGATAGAGTCTAGCGTGTGTCGTTTAGATGAGGAGACTTGCTAGGAGGCCCGAAAAGCGATCGTTGAAGCAGTAGCGCTTGAAGACTTTTGTGTATGATGAGTAGAGAAGGAGTGTCTCGCTGGGAAGAGCAGCTGCACAGGATCTTCACAGGTATTTAGTCCTCCCAGGTAAAGTACATTGCATAAAACCTTTCACTTGAAAGAGATGCTTGATAGTTTCCTTCCTTAAAGTGCAAAGTACTTCACTACAGTACATGATGGTACCTCTGAAGGTGGGGCTGAGAAAGAGTAGGTCATTGGGGTAGTTCTCTTGGCCCCTAAACAAGGAGGATCAGTAGATCTGGATATAATTCGATGTATGGCCACCTGGGTCCATTCTGAAACTCAAAATTGTGAAAAACCTGTTGATGTCAGAGGTAGGTAGAAGGGAGGAAAGGCTTTCGCATCCAGGTTGTCCTGTGGGTGTTGAAAAGTGTCCTCGAATGACACCCAAGGGTTTGAAATGGGGGAGCAGAACACTGGCAGATTCCTGATCAGCCATATGGCAAACAGGTTGATATGCACCTGCTTCGTTAACTCTTAAGACTATGAGACAGTTCCTCCTTCCTTGTTGATGAAAGCTATAACTATAGTACTGTTGATCATCAACAAGTGTATGCCCTATCACACTTTGTTGGAAAGCATGCAGTGATACGAGCTCAAATTTCCAACTGCTTGATATACTGATGCTTTTCTTCTGGGAACCATACACCTGAGGCAGCTTCATTCCCCATCCTTTGATACATCCAAGAAAGAAGTATCTCTCTGGAGGTGGGTTGATCGTTCAGCCACCAGAAAAAGTTATCTTATGCATCTTATTTCACTGGAACCAGATGGGAAGGGAGATTGCTGGCTGCAGACTAGTGATCTTTCAGACACTAATGAAGTGACCTATGGTAGGGATATGCCCATGTGGGACGAGTTTCTCCAATGAGGAAAGAAGTCCCAGACACTGCAATTGCCAAGCTGGGAGTTCAAGCTTGAACAGAAATGGGAGCACCCCCTCTCTGAGCCCGCTCATGAGATCATCTGACGAAAAGACTCTTGCTGCTGCCATGTTTATCAGCATGGCCAAGGTACTACTGTACATCCTTTGCTTGGGAATGAGACTCCACTTATCCAGATTGGAGAGGGGGGAAAAAAATGAATCGCAGGTAATTTCTGTATGACTGATGAACAGGTATTCAAAAATAAGCGTCTTTTTGATCCACCAAAAACATGAAGTCTCCCTTTAAGATGGTAGACCAAATTGTAATTTTCGTCTCTATGCTTTGCGGAGTTTGATAAACAAACTTCAGCGAAGAGTGGTTGATGATTAGTCTCCAGTTCCCAATTGACTTCTTCAACAGGAAGAGTTGACTGTAACAAGGTAATAGACTACGAAATTAATTACTTTTTTATAAGCATAAATTGAAAACTTAAAGGCAGGTGGGACATTTTCCATCGCAGCTGTGAATTGCCATATTTTCCGTATCATAAGACGCACATTTTTCCCAGAAAAATGCCCCCAAAAATCACCCTGCGTCTTGACACAAACTAAAGGTTATATAGGGGAGTTTGATAATCCTCAAACACCCAACTAATGACATACAAGCACTCACTCTCACAAGATATAAAAATGGAGTTTTTATGATAAAACAAAGTTTTATGAATACTTACCTGGCAGTTATATATATATAGCTGAGTCTCCAACTGCGGCAGAATTTAATCGAAAATCGCGGCAACCGCCTTGTGATGGTTGTGTGGTTAGATGGTTAACAACCCTTACAGGGTGGTACTTGGAATCATTCCCGTTTTCTGTTCCTCAGATTATCTTTGCCCGACCTGTCTCCTGAGGGGAGGTGGGTGGGCTTTAAAATATATATATATAACTGCCAGGTAAGTATTCATAAAACTTTGTTTTATCATAAAAACTCCATTTTTATGAATAGAACTTACCTGGCAGTTATATATATATAGCTGATTCACACATTTGGAGGAGGGAAACAGACAGAAAAACATAGTTGGGGAAACAACAAAAGAGTTGTAGGAGAACAAACACCTTGATTCCTTACCTGCTAAGGTAGCTGACTTCAAAGGTAACTGCCTCTAGAGTCGCTTTCCCTTAGGAGTGTTCAGCCAGGAGTAGACCTGCTACGCTGCAAACAACTCAATCGAGTCTGTCAAAGGGGTAGGATCAACAACTTGACTAGACTTCAGAAAACTACCTTCCCATATAATAAAAACCTGCAACCTTACTAAAGCTAACCATCTAACCTTGCAGAAATAGATATAAACTATCTATCTGGACTGAGGGAACCGTACCACAAGACGAGGACCTCAGACAACCATAAAAAACACAAACCCATATACAAGTACATAAACTAAGGTTGAGTGGGGGTAGTAACTCCTTTGCCTAATACAGAAGCCGCAGCTACGTATGGGCCCAAGGTATAACACTTGTCATAGTCCACTCTTACCTCTCTGAGGTAATGAGAAGCGAAGACAGAGTTGCTCCTCCAGAACGTTGCGTCCATGATCTGCTTAACTGACATATTTTTCCGGTATGCCAGCGAAGCAGCAATGGCCCTTACTTCGTGAGCCCGTACTTTTAACAGGGCGAAGTTTTCTTCCTCACAAAAGAGGTGGGCTTCCCTAATAGTTTCCCTCAGGAAAAAGGACAAAGCGTTCTTTGACAGGGGTTTTTGAGGATCCTTCACCGAACACCATAAGGAGTTGGAAGCACCCCTCACGCTCTTAGTGTGGGCCAAATAAGCCTTGAGAGCCCTAACTGGGCAGAAGAGGCTTTCCTGTTCCTGACCCACTAGATTCGTGAGGTTAGGGACTTCAAAAGTCCTGGGACAGGGTTTCGAAGGGTTCTCATCCTTGGCGAGAAAGTCGAACCTCAACGCACAAACCGCTCCATTTAGGGTGAAGCATACACGCTTCTCGATTGCCTGGACCTCGCTGATCCTCCTGGCAGTCGCTAGAGACAAAAGGAAGAGGGTTTTCTTAGTCACATCTCGCAGAGAAGCTTGCGAGATAGGCTCAAACTTCCTGGAGCACAAAAACTTAAGCACCACATCCAGGTTCCAAGAAGGGGGTCTTAAGTGCACCTGCTTCGTTGTCTCAAAAGACCTAATGAGGTCCTGCAAGTCCTTATTCTGAGATAACTCTAAGCCTCTATGCCTAAAGACGGTTGAGAGCATGCTCCTGTATTCTTTAATGGTAGATACAGCCAGCTTAGCATCCTGCCTGAGGTACAAAAGAAAGTCTGCAATCTGGCTTAGAGAGGTAGAGGACGAAGAAACCTTGCGCCTCCTGCACCAAGCTCTAAAGGTCTCCCACTTTGACTGGTAGACTCTTTGTGAAGAGATCCTCCTTGCCCTGGCAATAGCTTTCGCCGCTTGTGCCGAAAAGCCTCGAGATCTAACGAGCTTCTCGACAGTCTGAAGGCAGTCAGATTGAGAGCGAGGGGGTTTTGGTGAAATCTCTCGAAGTGGGGTTGTCTGAGAAGATCTGGACTTGCCGGGAGTCTTCTTGGAAAGTCCATCAGCAACCCTACCACTTCGGTGAACCATGCCCTCGCAGGCCAGAATGGAGCCTCTAGGATCATTCGTCCCGAATCGAGGAGAGCGAATTTCCTGACAACCAGATTGATGATCTTGAACGGGGGAAAGGCATACATGTCCAGCACCGTCCAATCCATCAAGAAGGCGTCCACTGCAACAGCTTCCTCGTCCGGGACTAGGGAGCAGTAGTTGGGGATCCTCTTGTTTAGACCGGAGGTGAAAAGGTCTATTACCGGTCTGCCCCACAACTTCCAGAGGCTCTGACAGACATGCGGGTTGAGAGTCCACTCTGTAGGAAGGACTTGTCCCCTCCTGCTGAGCATGTCTGCCCTGATGTTTCTCTGCCCTTGAACAAACCTTGTCAACAGCTGGGTCTCGTTCTCGTTCGCCCAAAGGAGAAGCTCTCTCGCAGTTGAGAACAGAGAGAGGGAGTGAGTTCCCCCTTGCTTCCTTATGTACGCGAGAGCTGTGGTGTTGTCGGAATTGATCTCCACAGTCTTTCCCGACACCGAGGTTTTGAAGGCCTTGAGCCCTAACAAAATGGCCATCAATTCCTTCCTGTTGATATGCCAACTGACCTGACTCCCTTCCTGTTGAAAAATAACAAAGTTATTTTTTGTTTTCTGTTTCTTTTTATAATATGGTAATTTGGTAAGTTGTAAAGGATTGTTTTTATTTTAACTTTCATTTTTAGTATTTAAATATTTTGGTTTACATAAAATGATGACAATTCCTTAATAACCTGTTAAAACTTAAGATGGTTGGGGTCGTTGAAGAGACTTGCTGCTCGTTATAAATTTCTTACAGAAAGGAGAAGTGGACGGCTTTCCATGAAAATATAGTTAGTTCTTAGCCATCTTCACCAGTGACAACATTGGATTTGCTGGCCTCTTTATCGTCATGGTGAAAAAATAAGTGATTTGTACCATGGATCCGCATCTTACGTTGCCTTCTTCTTGGAAGCCTCATCAAGAGCCAACACAGCAATTGTGATTTGTTTCATTTACGAACAGCATACACGGACAGTATGGGTTGTGAGGTACGTCATCATTTTAAAGGTCATTTAAAATTTTTGACTTATAATCCATAGTTCATTTGATAATGAAAGTCCCTTGCTTTGCTTTTTAGCCCCCACAAATAAATATACCCTTGGATAATATTCATATCATTTACAATTTTTATGGAATTGCCATATTATAATTTCCCAGTCATAATTGAGAGATTCATTTATCTTCAGTTACTTTGAGCTGGTTAGATAATTTAAATTTTGTATCATATTTTGGTATTCTATCATTTTTGCCACTCTTACGTTAATTAGTAGTTTATTTACATTAGTTGTTTTTACTACTTAGGTGGTTATTCGTTCGGCCTTACTGTCAATTTGGCTCGTTGTATACTAGTGATATACTTAATACGCAAAGTGGACCATTGCCTTTAGGTAATTATTATTTGATAGTGTTAAGTGAAATTAAATTTTGATACAATACATATATTTGAATGGTATTCCTGTGTTTAAATAATTTGTTAGTGATTTCCATAGTTTAAACTACCATTTGAAGTGTAATTGATATTTGTTATTTCATATTTATCTAGGGGTTCTTGAAAATGGTAATTGGAAGTTGGAGATGCTTGACCATCGCTTTGACCTCTATTTAAGGCGATCATCTTCGACAGCAGCAACAACAGCATTGTTTTTAATTTGAGCAGCAATACATGAAACCATTTTATTAATTATTGTTCAGTTTCTTAGTTGTTCATAATTTTATGAAGGTTTCATTAAAATAAGAAATTTACGCTTTGTATTAATTTTCCAATTACGTTGTAAAGTTTTTCAAGATGGCGCCCAACGTGGGGCTTAAGTAAGGTGCTGTTTTTGCTGTCTGGTTAGCTTCCGGGTTGGGGTGTTGTTTGTTGCGGGTCCATGGTCTAAGTTTTAAATTTTATTGAAATGAGTGTAGAATTAAAGACTCGTAAATATATTCGTGGCCAAGTAACGCGGTTGTTTAATGAACATGATAAATTCATGCGTATGAATAAAACTGAGTTGAAGGCTGTTCAAATCAAATTGGTATCGTACAGTGATCAGTTGAACAGTCTTAATACTGTAATCCATAAGTCTTTGTATGGAGACGGGACAAATGAAGAGGAGTTCTTATTAGAATTGCAGTCTTGTGATGATTACTCAGATAAATTAAATACCTGTTTTGCTGTTTTACAATTGATGGATTCTAAGCCTGAGGCCAAGGATTCTGAAACCGCAAGAAGTCTCTTGAAGAGTCCTGTAGTTCCACTTCCGGTTTACGCTAGCACCGAAAGTGAAAATGTTGAAAAATTTCTTGTTGAGTTTGAATCGGCTATTGCCACATATTCGTACACTGAGAGAGATAAACTATTACTTCTCAAGCAACAGGTATCAGGCAGAGCCTCAATTTTACTCGAGAATCTTGAAATTTCAAAGCAGACCTATACTGATGCTAAGAAATTGCTTAAAGAAGCACTGGCTTCTCGTTCGCTTCAGAAATTCAATGTAATTAAGCAATTAAGTGAAATGAAGCTTGAGTATGGCACTGATCCTTTTTCCTATATTGGAAAAATTACTAATGTAACTGAAACTTTTTCTACATTGGAAATCAAAGTAGATGATATTTTGCAGTATTTCATCTGGCAAGGCATGAATGACTCCTTTAAAGCTCAGCTAATAAATGTGACTAATCATGTACGTCCATCACTTGAGGAGATAAAGGAAAATTTCTTTGAAGCATCTGAACGTTATATGGACGTCACAAGGAAGTTTAATGAAAGGAGGAGACAAGGAGGAAAATCTTCTACATCACTTGCAGTTAATGTTAAATATGAGGATAATGAAACTAACAGAATTAGTACTTCTGACGCCGCTTCTCCGAGGAAAAGGTGCACTCTTTGCCAGGAAAACCATGCAACACATAAGTGTATAAAATATAAAGAACCTGAGCATAAGCTGAGACGCTTAGAAGAACTTAATGGTTGCAAGAAATGTGCTAACATTGGACATACCACTAACAAATGCAAGTTTAAATTCTTTAAGAAATGCTATTTTTGTAAGGGTTGGCATTTTTCATTTTTGTGTGATCATCAAGGTGAAAAATCTCATGATGAAAAACTACAAATGAATGCGAGAGGTAGCAAGGAAGTAAAAGCAGGTAATTCAAAACACAGGGAAACCTCAAGTGATGTAATGATTATAACTAAGGCTTTGCATACCACTGATGGCGCCTCTGTTTTGCCAACTTTTACCTGTGAAATGTTGAATGGAGCCCTTGTTAGAGGTTTGAAGGACTGTGGCTGTCAGACCAGTTTTGTAACTGAAAAACTTGCAAGTGATAATAGGTTGAAAGTGTTAGAAGATAATGTCTCTTTAACAGTCAATGGTTTTAATTCAAGTAAGAAGTATAAATCCAAAATAGTTGAATTAAAGTGCAACTTTGATGATAAGGCATGTGTAATACATGCATTGTGTGTACCAAGCATAGATATAAACTTGTCATTGCCAGGAATTTCAGAAGTGGCCAGGGCCTTTGCCAAAAAAGGCTTCAAATTAGCTGATAAATATTTGACTGATGGTAGTGATAAAATAAAGGATATTGACTTGATACTCGGTACAAATGATGCCCATTGTTTATTAGATTTTTCAGTAAAATTTGGCAATGATCACCCATCTGTTTATTTGGGATCAGCTGCAGGAGTGATGTTAATGGGTAATGTCAAGATTATGCAACAGAATCTACCTTATCTTTCAAAGGACTTTTCTTGTTCTTGGTGTTCGGAGCACTCCCGCTCGGTTGCCGATTATGAGGAAACATGTGAGTTAAATGGAACCAAATCCCCTGTATTTGATGGCATAGATGAATGCTGCAAGTATATTGGATTTGGAAGTTCTATGGGTGAGCCAAGTGGCTTAAGTTTGGAATGCGAGGTGGAGGTTCAAGCTAACTTCGCTATTTTAAATGAAAAAGGTATGATTGAAGAATCAGAGCTGAGACGTGCAACTGAGATGCTGCGGTCTGTGTATGAGAAATCTATTTATGAACCAGACCCTTTAGATGGAAACTTGATGTCAGATTGTAATGCAAATTTGATTAAGTTTACCCTTGATAACGCAAGAAGAAACGAGGAAGGAAGGCTAGAGATGCCTCTTCTATGGAATGAAAAGAGCTGTCATTTGCTTGGACGGAATCTCAACCTTGCAAAGGCTGTATTGAGGTCCAACACGAGAAAATTACAAAGGAACAAGGCAAATTTGGAACTTATGAATGAAAATTTTAAAGAACAAGCAAAACTTGGGATAATTGAAAGAGTACCAAATCTAGAAAGGTACATGGATGAGCATCCTGAGTGCAGTTTTTTAGCACACATGGGAGTTTTTAGACTAGATCGGGAAACAACAAAATGCAGAGTTGTTTTCCTGTCCAATGTTTGTGAACCTAGCAGGTCCAGTGTGATGACGGTCAATCATAATCAGGCTATGTATGCTGGCCCATCACTCAATCAAAAGATGACGTCTGCAATGCTTCATTTGAGATTTGGATCTAAATTACTCGTCTTCGATATTAAGAGAGCATTCAATCAAATAGCACTCAGTGAGCTTGATCAGCAGAAGTTACTCTTTTTATGGTATAAGAATGTTAAGAAAGGGGATTTCTCTATAGTTGCCTACAAAAATGTTCGTCTTCCTTTTGGACTTCGATGCAGTCCTACAATTTTGATGTTGGCTCTTTTCAAAATTTTAGTACTGGATAGCAAGAATGATAATCCTAGACTAAGAAATGCAAAATGGATAATGTATCAGCTCTTCTATATGGATAATGGTGGATTTACTTGTGAATCATCTGAAACCTTGAATTGGATATATGAGATTTTACAGGGTATTTTTTGTCCTTACAAATTTGAACTACAGCAGATGTTTTCTAATGATTCTACACTACAAGATAAAATTGATGGAGAAAATATGCAATCGGATGTAGGATGCAAGAAATCTGAGATGGAGGTGAAATTACTTGGGATGATCTGGAATCGAGGGAGTGATACAATTTCAACCAGGAAATTGTGCCTTGATGAAAAGGCTAATACAAAAAGGGAAATTTTGCGATCCATTGCATCTAATTATGATGTTTTCAACATAAATGGTCCTCTTCTTAACAGAGCTAGACTTTTTATGCAGGACTTGCAATGTGAGAGAACGCTTGGATGGGATACACAACTTAGAGACTTTCAACAAAAGGAATGGAAAAATATTGCAAACCAAGTAAATTCTGCTCCTGTTTTTGAGGTTCAGAGATGTGTTGGTGAAAGGACAGATGAATATAAACTTGAGGCTTATGTTGATGCTAGCAAAAGAGTTTATGGAGTTGTTGTATATTTATGCAATATAAGAAGTGGTGAAAGAAGCTTTGTATTAGCGAAAAACAGACTCATTGGATCCAAATTGCATGAAAAGTCCATTCCTTCACTCGAATTACAGGCTATATGTTTGGGTACAGAGGTTTTGTTGGATACCTATAATGAACTGAGTGGCACACAGTGCCTGGTGCCCATCAAAATAGTTGACTTGGGGCTATTCTCAGATAGTTTTGTTGCCCTGTCGTGGCTTAAGTCATTTTCTCATAGGTTTGATAAAATGCAGAAAAGGTCAGTGTTCGTAATGAACAAACTGAATCATATAATAAAGCTATGTGAGGGGAGAAGTGTTGGATTCTCCTTCGTGAGTGGAATGGACAACCCAGCCGACAAAATTACACGATGTCTGTCATTCAAAAGCTTAATGAAGTCTAATTACCATAAGGGTCCCAATATACGTGATCTCGATCAAGCTAGTAGAAGTGACATTTTAGGTTTCAAGGTACCAATGGTCGAGAATTTAGAACCCATTGAGGCATATACTGCATCAACCCGTATAAAAGAAAGCCAAACTGTAAAACTAGAGCACTTAATATCTCTAGATAGATATTCAAATATGAATAAGTTGATATCTATACATGCGAAAGTTCTGGAATGCTGGGATCGATGGAAAGGGTTTATAAACAAGTCACATGGCTTTGATAAGAAGGACCTCCGCTCTAAGGCTTTGACTCAAATAATCTCTAGGGATCAACAAATAAATTTTCCAGATGTTATTGACTATTTAAGTAGTAACTCTAAAACAAAGATGGCTATGCCTAATTTGATATCACAGTTGAATTTGTATCCAGACACTCATAATTTAATAAGAGTGAATTGTAAATTTAATGAGAAGCGCAGTGTAACGAACCAAACTTATCCTATTCTTTTATCAAGAGAGAGTACTCTAACAAAACTTATTATATTGGATGAACATTTGCTTTTGAAACATGCCGGTTGCTATGCCCTTTTGACAGAATTACGTAGGAAATTCTGGATACCAAAATTCTTCTCAACAGTTAAAAGGATTCTGAAGGAATGTGTTGTATGCCGGAGATATAACCAAAGACCTGTCAAACTTAATCAATCAGCCTATAGGGAATTTAGATTGAGTCCATCTGATAAACCTTTTGGTAATGTATACCTTGATTATTGTGGTCCATTTTATGTGAGACAAGGGAAAGATAAAGTCAAGGTTTGGATCCTTGTTATTTCATGCATGTTCACACGAGCAGTTAATCTTAAGATCTGTATGGATATGACAGTTGAAGAGTTTTTGCGTGCTTTGTCACTGCATTCTTTTGAATATGGAGTCCCTCAGTTTATAGTAAGTGATTTGGGTACGCAAATAGTAGCAGGAGCCAATATTATTCAGGATTTCCTGAAGGATGCCGAGACTGTTCAGTATTTAACTGATAATAATGTTGAGAAAGTCCATTTTCAACAGTACTATAAGGGCTGCAGTCAGCTTGGAGGATTGGTTGAGAGCGTAGTTAAAATGACCAAGCATATGATACGGAAGTCAATCAGAAATAATGTCATTGAATTTAGGGATTTTGAATATCTTGTTTGTCATGCTGTACATTTGATCAATAGAAGGCCGATTGCATTTAAAGAAGCATTAAGAGATTGTTCTAATAATGTACCAACCCCTATAACGCCAGAGGAACTTATTCATGGATATTCATTGGTCTCTTTGAATATTATTCCTGCATTACAAGCTGACCCTGGTTCTCATGAGGATTTTCAGGTTGACTTTGATGTTGTACATAAAATTAAAACATCTTATGAGAAGCTGAAACAAATTAGAACTAACTTGCTGGAAATCTATCATCGGGAATTCATGAACACTTTAATTAAACAAGCTACTGATAAGAAGGATAGATATACTCCTGTAAACCATAAACAAATCAGTATTGGCGATATTGTGCTGATTAAGGAGGATGGATATAAACCTGTTAATTATCCTATGGGAATTGTCAAAGAAGTTTTCAAGAATATCAACGGAGAGGCAACTGCTGCGAAAGTTCTGAAGGGTAAAACCAATGAAATAACTAAAAGGCATGTTACTTCTTTGATACCACTCTTGAGGAAGGAGTCTGATGAGGATGCTGTAGGATCAGATGATGATGATGAGGATGCTGTAGCATCGAAAGAAGAGATTCCAGGCATGGACGTTTCTAGAAAACGTCCACAGAGAAAAGCTGCTGAGATATCACGGCAAAAATTCAAAACCATTCTAAACGATGATATTTCAGACTAATATTTTTCTTTTCTT
The DNA here is from genome assembly GCF_036898095.1 of Palaemon carinicauda. Taxonomy (NCBI): domain Eukaryota; kingdom Metazoa; phylum Arthropoda; class Malacostraca; order Decapoda; family Palaemonidae; genus Palaemon; species Palaemon carinicauda. The sequence goes on from NC_090729.1 coordinate 134,447,402, forward strand.
TATTTAATCAAATTTACATAATTCTTATGTAAAATTTGATTTCTTCCCCGGGAGTGTTGAAAAATAACAAAGTTATTTTTTGTTTTCTGTTTCTTTTTATAATATGGTAATTTGGTAAGTTGTAAAGGATTGTTTTTATTTTAACTTTCATTTTTAGTATTTAAATATTTTGGTTTACATAAAATGATGACAATTCCTTAATAACCTGTTAAAACTTAAGATGGTTGGGGTCGTTGAAGAGACTTGCTGCTCGTTATAAATTTCTTACAGAAAGGAGAAGTGGACGGCTTTCCATGAAAATATAGTTAGTTCTTAGCCATCTTCACCAGTGACAACATTGGATTTGCTGGCCTCTTTATCGTCATGGTGAAAAAATAAGTGATTTGTACCATGGATCCGCATCTTACGTTGCCTTCTTCTTGGAAGCCTCATCAAGAGCCAACACAGCAATTGTGATTTGTTTCATTTACGAACAGCATACACGGACAGTATGGGTTGTGAGGTACGTCATCATTTTAAAGGTCATTTAAAATTTTTGACTTATAATCCATAGTTCATTTGATAATGAAAGTCCCTTGCTTTGCTTTTTAGCCCCCACAAATAAATATACCCTTGGATAATATTCATATCATTTACAATTTTTATGGAATTGCCATATTATAATTTCCCAGTCATAATTGAGAGATTCATTTATCTTCAGTTACTTTGAGCTGGTTAGATAATTTAAATTTTGTATCATATTTTGGTATTCTATCATTTTTGCCACTCTTACGTTAATTAGTAGTTTATTTACATTAGTTGTTTTTACTACTTAGGTGGTTATTCGTTCGGCCTTACTGTCAATTTGGCTCGTTGTATACTAGTGATATACTTAATACGCAAAGTGGACCATTGCCTTTAGGTAATTATTATTTGATAGTGTTAAGTGAAATTAAATTTTGATACAATACATATATTTGAATGGTATTCCTGTGTTTAAATAATTTGTTAGTGATTTCCATAGTTTAAACTACCATTTGAAGTGTAATTGATATTTGTTATTTCATATTTATCTAGGGGTTCTTGAAAATGGTAATTGGAAGTTGGAGATGCTTGACCATCGCTTTGACCTCTATTTAAGGCGATCATCTTCGACAGCAGCAACAACAGCATTGTTTTTAATTTGAGCAGCAATACATGAAACCATTTTATTAATTATTGTTCAGTTTCTTAGTTGTTCATAATTTTATGAAGGTTTCATTAAAATAAGAAATTTACGCTTTGTATTAATTTTCCAATTACGTTGTAAAGTTTTTCAAGACTTCCCAAATACCTGAGACCTCTTTGTTCCCTAGTGTTGCTCCCCAGCCTGACTCGGACGCGTCTGAGAATAACACTAGGTCGGGGTTCTTCTTGAACAAGGAGATCCCTTTTCCCAACAGAGCTGGGTCCAGCCACCACATTAAAAGATCCTTGATCTCAGTCGGAATGGGAAAAGAAAAAGTGTCCTCCTGGATCTTTCTGTTCCAAACCTTTGCGAGGAAGTGTTGCAGAGGCCTTAGGTGCAGTCTCCCCAAAGGGACAAACTGCTCCAGGGAGGATAGAGTTCCCAGCAGACTCATCCACTCCTTCGCTGAGCATTCCTGCTTCCTCGAAAAGTCTTTGACTTTGTCCAGGCACCTGGTCTGCCTCTCCTGGGAGGGAGAAGCCTGAAAAAGAACTGACTTCAGAACTACAGTGAACCCTCGTTTATCGCGGTAGATAGGTTCCAGACCCGGCCGCGATAGGTGAAAATCCGCGAAGTAGTGACATCATATTTACCTATTTATTTAACATGTATATTCGGACTTTTAAAACCTTCCCTTGTACGTAGTACTGTTAACAAACTACCCTTTAATGTACAGAACAACTAATGCATGTACTACAGCACCCTAAACTAAAACAGGCACAAATATTAAAGGAGATTTTATATCATGCGTTTCCTAAACACCTAAAAAGCACGATAAAAAATGGCAACCAATGTTTTGTTTACGTTCATCTCTGATCATAATGAAGAAACAAACTCATTTAGTGTACACATATATGTATAGGTTAGTTTTTGCATCGATTATATTGATTATACAGTATGTTGATTTTTTTATTACCAATGTTTTACTTAATTTTTCTTAGGACTTCCAAATGAAATGTTTTTCTTTATGACCCCGCCTGAAACGACGGCGTCATAAAGTACTGTACGCTCAGTAAACAACCACGCTCAGAACAAAGAAGGCATTTAACGCGCATGATGAAAGTGATAAATAATGATTTACAGTAAAAGCATTTACAAAATATGTTATTAGTACAAATATAATTTACCGTATCTATATAAAATCATACAGTACATACTGTACGTAGCAAAGCAGGAAAACAATTTACGAGAGAGAGAGAGAGAGAGAGAGAGAGAGAGAGAGAGAGAGAGAGAGAATTGTTTTACGTACGTAAATGTAAATTTTAAACAAAAAAAATATGATAGGTTACAACATGTAGACTTTTAAAACCTTCCCTTTAACTTAATGCATACAGAACTAAACTATAAAACAGGCACAAATATTAGAATGTTAGAATATTAAAGTAAAAAATAAAGATTGTTACTGTACTCACCACGAAAGAAGTTCAAGAAAAACTTGAATGATGATGGCGATGAATTTGCTGCACAGTAGAAATGATGATGATGAAGCTGATGATGTGTTCTACTGTGCAGCCAGGTAGTATTTTACGTCTCTTCAGACGGAGGTGTCTTTTCCTGGGACACCTCTTCAACTTCTTCAATTTCTTCCGAAGGCGTAGTAGCAGGAGGAACTGGCTCTTTTTTGCGAGGCTGGAAGAACATTGTGATCGGAAGTTGTTGCCGCTGCTTCTTTTTTCGATCTAAGAGCATCTTGTAGGGAGTCATTATGTCATCAACCTTGTTGCAGAATTGCATCGACCAAACCATATCCTCGTCCCACTCTTGCAACATTTCTTTCACCTCCCTTATATGGTTGCAGACCTTGGCAAGCCGTTCTAGTGTTAAGCCCGTTTCTTCGACATTTTCTTGGGTCTCTTCCTGGGTTTCACTCTCTTCTTCGCTTGCCGATTTCGTCAGGTCTTCGAGGTCTGCGTCAGTTAGTGGCTGGGAATGGCAGTCCAACAACTCGTCGACGTCTTCAGTCGTCATGTCGCCAAACCCGTCACCTCCAATTATGGCAGCCAACTGCACAGATTTGCGTACTGCAGAGTGTTGGATTTCAGCAGGTGTAAATCCCTCGTCGTCGTAAACAATCTCGGGCCACAACTTCTTCCAGCTCGCATTCACAGTTGCAGGTTTCATCTCTTGAAGTGCCTTCTGAATATTCTTCAGGCACGTGGCTATGGTGTACTGCCGCCAGTACGCCTTCAAGTTAAAATCTTCATCCTCATCCTCTTGGGCAGCATCCACACACGCAACGAGGTCCGCCAAGGTATTCTTCGTGTAGAGGGCCTTGAACGCCCTGATAACCCCCTGGTCCATCGGTTGAATTAATGACGTGGTGTTGGGTGGCAGGAACTCAACCTGAACACCCTCACGCGACAGGTCAGTTGCGTGTCCACCAGCGTTATCCATAAGGAGAAGGATCTTGAATGGCAAGCCCTTCTCTACGAGATATTCACTGACTTGCGGGATGAAACACTGGTGGAAGCAGTTGGAGGTCAGCATCTTCGTAATCCATGCTTTTGGATTATGCATCCAGTACACGGGAAGGAGATTCTTGTTTTTATTTTTCAAAGCGCGAGGATTTTTCGACTTAGAAATAAGCCCCGGCTTTAGCAAAAATCCAGCAGCATTGCCACACATCACAAGGGTAACGCGATCCTTGAATGCTTTAAAGCCAGAGGCTTTGGCTTCCTCTTTGAACAGGAAAGTTCGCGACGGCATTCTCTTCCAAAACAAGCCGGTCTCATCCATATTAAAGACTTGTTCCGGCTTGTATCCACCTTCGGCGATAATATTCTTGAACGTCTGGTTCACGTAAGTTTCAGCAGCGGCAGTGTCAGCCGAAGCAGCCTCGCCATGCAGGGAAACGCTTTTCAGGGCGAAGCGTTTCTGAAACTTCGCGAACCATCCTTTGCTGGCGGAAAAACGTTTCTGAGGCTGGGAATCAGTGGATGTCCCTGGTTGAGGATCATCTGCATCATCATCTTCTTCAGCATGGTTGCCGTCGTCGTCTTGAGGTTCCTTTGCAGCAAAATTCTCATACAAGCTCAAAGCCTTTGTTCGGATGGTGTTCGTATCCAAGGCTATGTTCTTCTTCCGGCAGTCGGCAATCCACACAGCTAAAGCACCTTCCATGCGTACGATCGTTTTATTACGCGTTGTAACGACTCGCTTCGCTGATCTGCTAAAGGTGATTGCAGCCGTCTTTCTAATGTTCGACTCGTCCTTCTTGATATAGCGAACGGTAGATTCGTTGATTCCAAAATGGCGGGCTGCGGCCGCGTAACTTCTACCGTCTTTTAACATATCGAGAAGCGTAACCTTCTCAGCAATCGTCATCATCCTTCGGTGGCGTTTAGGCTCACTACCAGCCTTAGTAGAAGCAGAACGCTTGGGAGGCATTGTACAGTAGGATTTAACAAAAAGTTCAACTTAAAACAGTCGCACACAGCACAGATAAAACTTCACAAACTTAAGAACGTCTACTCAGCGATACGCCGTGAGAAAGTGGACGACCCGGGCCCCGCGAGAACCCAGATGCTGCGGGTTGGAGATGAGGGCAAAACACCAATCACAGGCTAGATAACAAAACTTGAGTTCTGATTCGTCATCTATCAGCGCTTGAACCAATCACAACCCGTCTTACAGTATATGATGCGTAGGTTACCAACTCAAAGTACAAGATACCCCACGTATACCGTACGTACAGTATTAATAATAATAATAATAAATAATGATAATAATACTGTACAGTAATAATAATAATAATAATGATAATAATAACAATAATAATTTTATTAACAACAACAAGAATAATAATAATAACAATAATAATAATAGCTTTACGTATGTTATTTTATTCTTTTGTAGGATGTGTGTGTCTCTCTCTCTCTCTATCTCTCTCTCTCTCTCTCTCGTACGCTTATTCGAAATGTGATTTTTGCAACAAAAAATATTATTGGATGCAGTACTACGTACGTATACATACAAAAGAATCATGGAAAAGATGCACATCCATTACATTTGTAGTACAGTAGTAGCCATCAGCAGCCTTACACCATTCTAATATGGTATGACTGCATCTGATTTGCGTTTCATGTTCGATTTAATTTTACTACGTACTGTATACAGTACTGTATTATCGTATGATCACATTCTCTTTTCGTGTTTTATTTCTTTCTGTGCTGAATTATATATCATATGTAATGCAATGAACAATCAGTAAGAGCAGATATTACTAATTACAGTATTAATGGAATTACAGGTAACGAAATATCGTATTTGGGGGTCTTCAGATTTCGCGGTATTTTCGAAATTTCCGGAAAATCCGCGATATGTATATATATATGGGTTATGGAAAAATCCCGCGAAGTGGTGAATCCGCGATGGTCGAACCGCGAAGTAGCGAGGGTTCACTGTATCCCCAAATAGAGAATAGTCTGATTTGGCTCGGTCTGAGACTTCCCCCAGTTGACGATGAGTCCCAGGTCCTGAGTCATCGTATAAGTCTTCATTAGGTCCTCCAAACATTTCTCTTTTGACTGTGACCGGATCAGCCAGTCGTCTAGATAGAAGGAGACCCTTATCCCCTCCTGGTGTAACCAGCCTGCCACATTCGCCATTAGTCTGGTGAAAACTTGGGGAGCTGTGCTGAGACCGAAGCAAAGTGCCCTGAACTGGAAGCACTTGCCCTGGAACACAAACCTCAGATATCTCCTCGAAGACAGATGAATGGGGATGTGAAAATAAGCATCCTGCAGGTCGAGAGAAACCATCCAGTCTCCTGGACGAACTGCAGCCAGCACTGACTGAGTCGTCTCCATGGAGAACTTTGTTTTCTCCACGAAGGCGTTCAGAGAGCTGACATCTAGGACTGGTCTCCATCCACCCGAGTTCTTGGGAACCAGAAACAGGCGATTGTAAAAGCCTGGGGAGGTGAGGTCTTGAACCGGCTCTATTGCTCCCTTGACCAACATCTGGTCGACTAGCTCCAGAAGAACCTCTCGTTTCCCCGCGTCGGTGTACTGAGCCACTAAGGCTAGGGGAGAGTCTGAGAGAGGTGGTTTCTTTAAAAAGGGGATCTTGTAACCTTCCTTGACTACTGAGAGGGACCAGGTGTCCGCCCCTCTCCTTTTCCAAGACTGCCAAAAACGAGACAGTCTTGCCCCTACTGGTGTCTGGAGGACTTCCACTCCATTTTTTGACCGGGGCCTAAACGCACCCCTGCTGGTCCTTGGCCCTGACTCTTGTCTTCTCCCCCCTAAAATCCGCTCTCGAGGAGATCCTGCCCCGAAAGGGCTGTTGAAACTTCTTCTCCTCCTTCTTCAGAGGAGCAGGAGCAACAGGTAAGGTCTTTCTAGCTGACCGAGACAAAAGGTCCTGAGTAGCCTTCTGAGCCAGAGAAAGGGAGATATCTCTGACCAGAGCTTCAGGAAAAAGATGACGTGAAAAAGGGGCGTAAAGTAGCTCCGACTTCTGGGCACCAGTCACAGATCTAGAGGTGAAGGAGCACAAAAGGGCCCTCTTCTTTAAGACCCCTACTGAGAAAAGGGAAGCCAATTCATTAGCTCCATCCCTTAGAGCTTTGTCCATGCAGGACATGATACTCATCAGGTCCTTCGTGTCCTCCAGGAGTTCAGACTTCCTGGCCAGAGTCCCGAGAGACCAGTCCAGGAAGCTGAAAACCTCGAAAACCCTGAAAATTCCCTTGACGAGGTGATCAAGCTCCGACATGGACCACATCACCTTGGCAGAGTTTAAAGCATGCCTTCTTGCCGAGTCCACAAGAGCCGAGAAGTCACCTTGGGAGGAGGCAGGCACTCCTAACCCCAAAGGTTCCCCTGTCTCATACCACATACCGGCCTTGGAAGCGAGCCGAGACGGTGGAAAAGAAAAGGTGGTCTTGACAGTTTGTCTCCGTTCCTTCATCCAATCATCCACTTTAGCGAGAGCTTTCCTGGCCGAAATTGAAAGTTTCATTTTGATGAAGGCCGAAGACTTAGTAGCTTTCTTCCTGGTAAATTGAGACTGAGGAGAACGAGGGGCTGAAGGTTGAAATTCCTCCCCATAAAGTTCCAAAAGAGAGCGAGAAAGAACCTTGTAATCACTAGAAGAGTCGGCAGGTTTTTCTTCCTCTTCCGAAATATCTTCGAGGTCCTGCTCAAGGATAACATCCTGAAGAGTTGGGCTGCCAGCAGTCTGGCAGTGAGAGCTGTTTGAATCCTGGCGCCGAGCGCCGCTAACATCCAGTCGGCGAGAAGCGGTATCGTCACGATGACGAGAAGCGGTATCGTCATGATGACGAGAGGCAGTATCGTCACGATGACGAGAAACGGAAGCGTCCTGAAGATGCAGGCTGTCTTCGCCTTGAAAATGCAGACTGCATTCATCCTGTTTCCTAAGAAACGAGGCAGTAACGACCTGGCGTTTCGAAAGAGAAACAGAATCGTTACGGCGCCGAGAACGAGAGGCAGTATCGTCCTGGCGCCGGGAGAGGGGGGTAGGAAATTCCTGGCAGCGTGCCGATGAAGAGGGTGTGCGTTGTCGTACGGCCGACGAAGTGCGCAGAGGTTTCTTGGCAGAGATACTAAAATCTCTCTTAGAAGAAGATCGCTTAACAGGCAAAGAGACGTCCTTACGTCTGACGGACTGAGAAGGGTGGCTGAAAGCTTTAACTAACGATGAAAGTTGTTCCTGCATAACAACCATGAAAGCTTTAGCAACCTCCGCTGGCTCTCGCGGTGCCGAAGACGGCAGTTGTCGTACGGCTTGACTGGGAGCGCTGGCAGAAGAAGTAGGGAGTCTAGCAGGATTAACTGGGCTAAGGACTCTCTATTTCACCCTTTTAACAGGAACAACATCGAAATCGTCTTCCGAAGGATCAGGGTCTCGGCTACTCGAACCGGGAGAGAGGGAGCGAGACTGCACGTCCCGGTTCCACCCTCTCTTCATTGGTCTTGATTCGTAACGCCAATTACGTCTGCGAGAACGATCAGGCGAAGACACAAACGTATCCGACACGCCTTTCCTACGGCGGTCAAGAGCAGCCTGGGAGATCGCAACAGGACTGTCTGAAGCGACGACTGACCGAGGATAAGCACCTCTCACCCCCTTTCGGCTTTCGACGTACCTTCTCCCTTGGTCCTAGGAGCTTGGTAGAGGTCTAGACCTAGGGGTATGACAGATTCGATCAGTCGCCACCTCCACTGCACTTTCACAAGCACTAATTTCACCTACACCCTTACCTTTAAAGGCCTCCAACTGTGCTTTAATGGCCTCCAATTCAGCAGCTAATTTAGCATACCCAGGGTCATCCGTAGGCACAGATCCTGTAGAAGGGGCAGGAGTCACTTCATTTGGGGAAGGAATACCTTCCAAAAGGGTTACAAGCAAAGGGTCAATAGATAAATCTAAGCTAGGCTCACTAGCAGACTTTGACTTTGATTTAGCTCTTCTAACTCTATCAATCTCAAGTTTGCGCACATAGCGCTTCATAGCTAACCAATTACCATCACTTAAAACCTCGCATTCCTTGCACTTATTATCTAAAGCACATTCAAACCCCCTGCAACCCATACAGATAGTGTGAGGGTCAACCGAAACTTTCGGCAACCTCACCTTGCAAATATCATTCGCACAAACACGATAATGAATTTTCTCACTCATGATAATAAAGGAAAAAAGACAAAAAAACAAAAACAACACGATTGCCAAATCCCAACACAGTGTACTTCACCAAAAACGAAGTCCAAAAAGGCGATGAAGGGAAAGCGATCCGAAAAAACTCTGAAAGGCGGACCAACGATGTTGTCGACCCGGCCGGCAGAGATAATCTGAGGAACAGAAAACGGGAATGATTCCAAGTACCACCCTGTAAGGGTTGTTAACCATCTAACCACACAACCACCACAAGGCGGTTGCCGCAATTTTCGATTAAATTCTGCCGCAGTCGGAGACTCAGCTATATATATATAACTGCCAGGTAAGTTCTATTCATAAAATATAAACTTACAATTATCATTCATATGTAATAAATAAATTCATTTTTAAATTGCACTTCGTTTAATGAAGTACTGTAGCAAGTTATTTGTTTATTTCGGTGATCAGCTGATGACTCGCCAACCCTTTTCTACAAGCAAACATGCCAACTAGTGGTCTCTTAGCAGATGATTCTGTGCCATATTAGTTTTTATGCAGTATTTATCTATTTTCTCATATATTAATATTATGTGATAAAGCAATATTTTGATAATGAATTTGATGCTTGAATTCCAAAATAGTACAAACAGACAGTTGTTGAATACAACCTTGGTAAAAACATCTCACTGTTAGTCCAGTGCAGTATTCCCAAGTTAGAAGAAAAGTAACTAGACCTATAGTCCCATACATAAGCAAAAGTATCCCACCTAGTGAATTTGTCGAGACTTCTTTGATCAATAATTAATTTTGTGTGAAAATGTGTAGGCTATATGAGAAATTTGGGAAATATTACTGGAATTTTACTTCTTTACCTAAAGTTGATTAAGAACATTTGGCAACACTGCGTTCATGTAAATAACACTTGAAACATCGTGACCAAACACTATACGTGTAGTTACGTGGGCAACTATGACAGGTTTAGAGATTTCTTACATGAAAATGTAATAAAATTGGGATAACCAGCATGCAACTAATTAATAATACAACCAGAATATGAAAATGATATTTTAATTATAAAATAAATTTTTGAATATACTTACCCGGTGAATATATAATAGCTGCAACTCTGCGGCTCGACAGAAAACACACTCAAAAAACTCGCGAGCGATCGCTATGAAGGTTGCGGGTGTGCCCACCAGCGCCAACTGTCGGCCAGATACCACTCTTGCATGTAAACAAACCCTTCAATTCTTCTCGTCCCGCTGCGTCTCTATTGGGGAGGAAGGGAGGGTCATTTAATTTATATATTCACCGGGTAAGTATATTCAAAAATTTATTTTATAATTAAAATATCATTTTTAAATATTTAACTTAGCCGGTGAATATATAATAGCTGATTCACACCCAAGGCGGTGGGTAGAGACCAGAGTTAATTAAGTTTACAGCGTATAAGCTAAGAGTTTTTTCATTTTGACAGTTATCAATATAACAAAACCAAAATATATAGGTACCTGGTAAGGAAGTTGACTTAGACGATTACTCTGCCTTGTAAGTCTGTCTTCCTCACGGAGCCCAGCGATCCTCTTAGGATGCTGACAGACTCCCAGGAGCTGAAGTATCAAGGGCTGCAACCCATACAACAGGACCTCATCAAACCCCTAATCTGGGCGCTCTCAAGAAATGACTTTGACCACCCGCCAAATCAACCAGGATGCGAAAGGCTTCTTAGCCTTCCGAACAACCCATAAAACAATATTAAAAACATTTCAAGAGACAGATTAAAAGGATATTGGAATTAGGGAAGTGTAGTGGTTGAACCCTCACCCACTACTGCACTCGCTGCTACGAATGGACCCAGTGTGTAGCAGTCCTCGTAAAGAGTCTGGACATCTTTCAAGTAAAATGACGCGAACACTGACTTGCTTCTCCAAAAGGTCGCGTCCATGATACTTTGCAGAGATCTATTTTGCTTGAAGGCCACGGAAGTTGCTATAGCTCTAATCTCGTGCATCTTAACCTTAAGCAAAGATCGGTCTTCCTCACTCAAGTGGGAATGGGCTTCTCGTATTAAAAATCTGATAAAATATGACAAAGCATTCTTTGACATAGGTAAGGATGGTTTCTTAACCGAACACCATAACGCTTCAGATTTACCTCGTAAAGGCTTAGTACGAGCTAAATAGAACTTAAGAGCTCTAACGGGGCATAATACTCTCTCTAGTTCGTTGCCTACGATCTCTGATAAGCTAGGAATATCAAAAGATTTAGGCCAAGGACGAGAAGGCAGTTCATTCTTGGCCAGGAAACCAAGTTGAAGAGAACAAGTGGCTTTTTCTGTCGAAAAACCGATGTTCTTGCTGAAGGCATGAAGCTCACTGACTCTTTTAGCCGAGGCCAAGCACACCAGGAAAAGAGTCTTAAGAGTGAGATCCTTCAGGGAGGCTGAATGTAAAGGCTCAAACCTGTCTGACATGAGGAACCTTAGGACCACGTCTAAGTTTCATCCAGGAGTAGCCAAACGACGTTCCTTGGAGGTCTCAAAAGACTTAAGGAGATCTTGTAGATCTTTATTGTTGGAAAGATCTAAGCCTCTATGCCGGAAGACCGAAGCCAACATGCTCCTGTAGCCCTTGATCGTGGGAGCTGAAAGGGAGCGAACTCTTCTCAGGTATAAGAGAAAATCAGCGATTTGGGCTACAGAGGTATTGGACGAGGATACAGATACTGACTTGCACCAGTCTCGGAAGATTTCCCACTTCGATTGGTAAACTCTAATGGTAGAAGCTCTCCTCGCTCTTGCAATCGCACTGGCTGCCTCCTTCGAAAAGCCTCTAGCTCTAGAGAGTCTTTCGATAGTCTGAAGGCAGTCAGACGAAGAGCGTGGAGGCCTTGGTGTACCTTCTTTACGTGGGGCTGACGTAACAGGTCTACTCTTAGAGGAAGACTTCTTGGAAAGTCTACCAGCCATCGAAGTACCTCGGTGAACCATTCTCTCGCGGGCCAGAGGGGAGCAACTAACGTCAACCTTGTCCCTTCGTGAGAGGCGAACTTCTGCAGTACCTTGTTGACAATCTTGAATGGTGGGAATGCATATAGATCTAGGTGAGACCAATCTAGGAGAAAGGCGTCTATATGTATTGCTGCTGGGTCTGGGACTGGAGAGCAATAGATTGGAAGCCTCTTGGTCCTTGAGGTTGCAAAGAGGTCTATGGTGGGTTGACCCCAAGTCGCCCAAAGCCTCTTGCACACGTCCTGGTGGAGGGTCCATTCTGTAGGAATTACCTGACCCCTCCGACTGAGGCAATCTGCTAGAACGTTCAAGTCGCCCTGGATAAACCTCGTTACTAGGGAGATGCCTCGATCTCTTGACCAAATGAGCAGGTCCCTTGCGATCTCGTACAGTGTCAGGGAGTGGGTGCCTCCTTGCTTGGAAATGTAAGCCAAGGCTGTGGTGTTGTCCGAGTTGATCTCCACCACTTTGTCTCGAAGGAGACTCTCGAAGCTCATCAAGGCCAGGTGGACTGCCAAAAGCTCCTTGCCGTTGATGTGCATGCTCCTCTGACTTGAGGTCCACAGACCTGAGCATTCCCGACCGTCCAGTGTCGCACCCCAACCCAAATCCGATGCGTCTGAGAATAGAACGTGGTTTGGTTTCTGGACTGCTAGAGGAAGTCCCTCTCTTAGACTGATATTGTCTTTCCACCAATTCAGGCAAGCCTTTACTGTTTCGGAAATCGGGATTGAGACCGCCTCTAGCGTCTTGTCCTTTTTCCAGTGAAAAGCTAGATGGAATTGTAGAGGTCGGAGGTGTAGCCTTCCTAGCGAGACAAACTGCTCCAGGGATGATAGAGTTCCTACTAGACTCATCCAATTCCTGACTGAGCAACGTTCTCTCTTCAACATCCTTTGGATTACGAGCAGGGCTTGATCTATTCGGGGGGCAGACGGAAAAGCCCGAAAAACTGGACTGCGAATCTCCATCCCTAAATACAGTATAGTTTGGGATGGGATCAGCTGTGACTTTTCTATGTTGACCAAAAGTCCCAATTCCTTGGTCAGATCCAATGTCCAATTGAGATCCTTCAGACAGCGATGACTGGACGAGGCTCTGAGAAGCCAGTCGTCCAAGTAAAGGGAGGCTCGGATACCCGATAAATGGAGGAATTTTGCCACATTCCTCATAAGCCTCGTAAACACGAGAGGAGCAGGACTTAGGCCAAAGCACAGGGCCCGAAACTGGTACACCACATTGTCGAACACAAACCTCAGAAAAGGTTGGGAATCTGAGTGAATGGGGATGTGGAAGTATGCGTCTCTTAGGTCGAGAGAGACCATCCAGTCTCCCTTTCTGACCGCTGCTAAGACTGATTTCGTGGTCTCCATGGTGAACTTTGTCTTCGTGACAAAGACGTTCAGAGCACTGACGTCTAGCACCGGTCTCCAACCTCCTGTCTTCTTCGGTACTAGGAAGAGACGGTTGTAAAACCCCGGTGATTGAAGGTCCGAGACTTTGACCACCGCTCCCTTCTCTAGCAAAAGAGACACTTCTAGTTTCAGGGCTTGTCTCTTTGCTTCCTCTCGGTACTTGGGAGAGAGATCGATGGGGGAAGTCGCTAGAGGAGGTTTGTGTACAAATGGAATTTTGTACCCCTCTCTGAGCAACCTCACAGACTGTTGATCTGCGCCTCTCTTCTCCCAGGCTCGCCAGAAGTTCTTGAGTCTGGCACCTACTGCTGTCTGAAGCTGCGGGCAGTCAGACTCTGCCACGTGAGGACTTGGCTCCTTTCCTCTTGCCTCTCTTTCCTTCGGCACGAGTACTTCCCCTGCTGGGGGCTCTGCCACGAAAGGGCGGAATAAACCTGGACGCAGGAGTGTCTATCCTAGGTCTAGCAGAAAAGGCAGTCGAAGGAGTCCCTTTGCGAGCAGAGGACGCTACCAAGTCATGGGTGTCCTTCTGCACTAGAGACAAAGCTATGTCCTTAACCAAAAGTTCAGGAAACAAAAACTTTGATAAAGGGGTAAAGAGTAGCTCAGATCGTTGACAGGGAGTCACTCCTGCCGACAGAAAAGAGCAAAGAGACTCTCGCTTCTTAAGGACTCCTGAAGTAAACGAGGAGGAGAGCTCATTGGATCCATCGCGGATGGCTTTATCCATGCAGGACATAATGAGTAAGGAGACATCTCTATCGGCCGATGAGATTTTCCTACTCAAGGCTCCCAAACACCAGTCAAGGAAGCTGAAAACTTCAAAAGCTCTAAAAATGCCTTTAAGTAGATGGTCAAGGTCTGAGGATGACCAACTAATCTTCGAGCGTCTCATGGCTAGGCGGCGGGGAGAGTCTACAAGGCTTGAGAAGTTGCCCTGGGCAGAGGCAGGGACTCCCAAGCCGAGAACTTCTCCCGTGGCATACCAGACGCTCGATCTAGACGAGAGTTTAGATGGGGGGAAGGCAAAGGCCGTCTTCCCTAAACTCCTCTTGGTTTCCAACCAATCGCCTAACAGCCGTAAAGCTCTCTTGGACGAGCGAGAGAGTACAAGTTTTGTAAAGGCTGGCATGTCAGCAGGAACGCCTAAAACAAACTCAGACGGCGGCGAACGAGGAGCCACAGAGACAAAGTGTTCGGGAAACTCTTTAAAAATGAGCATGACTTTCTTAAAGTCCATAGATGGCGGAACTGCTCTAGGTTCATCAATATCTGAAGGATGATCCTCAGGCTGAGGGTCAGCAACGTCCTCATCCGAAAGTTCCTCATCTGACAACTGATGAGAAACAAGCAAAGGGGTTGGCAATGCTTGACACGCAGCGTCCACCCGCAATGGTGCATAAGTGGCGGACCAGGACGCAGCGTCCTGTAACTGCTTGACAGTCTGAGAACTGTCAACAACAACAGGTGCGTGAGGACGCACAGCGTCCACCCGAGACTGCTTAGACCGCCTAGTCTGCGCAGTCAAAACAACTCTAGGTTGCGGAAGTTGACGCTCAGCGTCAAAACAAGTCAACTCCGATGGTTGGCGAACGTCCTGAACGTCACCAGGCGCATCAGCGAGTTGCCTAACGTCCACATGCGGCTGAAAATCCACACGAGATCGCATCGAGTGTGGTACTACCCCAACCGCTTGACGTGAGTTGGCTACACCAGCGTCAACAGGACGCACAACAGAACGCTTGGGTGGCTGAAGGCCAGGATCTCGATAAGATAAACGGCTAGGCTCAACGGAAACCTTGTCGGCATTGTAGTCTTCCATAAGGGACGCAAGCTTAGACTGCATGTCCTGCAGTATAACCCATTTTGGGTCCACGGGAATGGGTGCGGTAACTGACGGGGTTAGCGTCTGAGACGGCACAACTTTGCCTTGCTTAGGCGGCGAGCAGTCATCCGATGACTGCAACGGGTCCGAACTGTCCCAATGACTACATCCAGGACGTTGGACCTGTCCTGAAGGGACCGACTTCCGAAAGGCCCACGCATTCCTCACACCGATCTCCCAATTGACAGGTTTTACCCCGACAATTGGAACAAACAGTATGTGGGTCGAGAGAAGCCTTAGGAAGACGCCTATTACAGTCCCTAGCATTACACTTTCGAAATCTAGGTACTTGAGAAGGGTCAGCCATTTTGAATTAGTCAAAGAAAATTCCAAAAACAATCCACGTCATCAACAAATAATCCGATTCAATAAAGAGTTCAAGAGTTTATGTTGAGGAAAAACACCTGCACTGCGAAAGCTCAAACCAAAATAAAGTACTTCACCAAATATGATGAGAAAACTCCAGGTTCTACAGCGAGTATGAATACGTCTTGTCGTCAACGTCGACAGAGAAGAATTGAAGGGTTTGTTTACATGCAAGAGTGGTATCTGGCCGACAGTTGGCGCTGGTGGGCACACCCGCAACCTTCATAGCGATCGCTCGCGAGTTTTTTGAGTGTGTTTTCTGACGAGCCGCAGAGTTGCAGCTATTATATATTCACCAGCTAAGTTAAATATTTAAAAATTTACTGTGTCTTACAAAAATCACACCGACTAGGAATTGCTGCTAGGATAGTTTGTAAAATACCAATTTTTTTTTCCAAAAACTGCTTTGCTAATTTAAGGGTGCATCTTACTACTTGTGGCGTCTTATGACAGGGGAAATACGGTAAATACAGTGCAGTACTTTGTTTCCTGCATTACATATACTGTATGTATATCATATAGAGGAGATCAGATGGAGACACTCTTTAAGTGGAAACTAATAAGCTGCTCTAAATTATTATAAGTTCTTATGAGCTGTAAACCAATGGCATGGAAGCAATAAACATCACAAATTTTAAAAACAATTTTTATTTTTCTTAACTATACCCTTGAATCCTTTAATTAGGAGATTGAATGTAGCACAGCTGAAGCTCAGCTGTTTAACTTTTAACGAGGTGTTGGCAGTTGCTGGTATTGGGGAAGCCCCACCCCTTGCTGTTACACTGAATAATCACTTTGATTGCATCGGGGACTTTTGGGGAAGGTGATGGCAGCAAGTTAAATTGAAGGACTCAGTTACCTGGCTCAAGGTTGAAAATAT
The DNA here is from genome assembly GCF_036898095.1 of Palaemon carinicauda. Classification (NCBI taxonomy): domain Eukaryota; kingdom Metazoa; phylum Arthropoda; class Malacostraca; order Decapoda; family Palaemonidae; genus Palaemon; species Palaemon carinicauda. The sequence continues at coordinate 134,463,788 of NC_090729.1, forward strand.
CCTTTTACAGCTGATACTGAGGTGTTTTTTCTTTTGTATGCAAGCTAAAAATTCTGCCACTAGAGGAATAGTCTCTGAGAAAAGTATTCCTTCAATGGCTCCAACCACAGAAGGTGGCCCAATGTGCTTGATACATGTTAGTGGAGGATTTCCTGACACATTAAGATATGCCATGCAATGTTTTGCTTGAAAAGCCTCTCTCTCAGAAGAGAAGCTGTATAACCCCCACCTGTGAAGTGATAGAGAATCCACTGATTTGTGGAACCTCCGTTGATGGAGCAGGTTGTGCCCCTGGAGAAGCTCTGTTGGAACCTTTCTTAGAAGATGCAGAAGGTTTGGGTACTATTTTGCTTGAGGCCATTTTGAAGCCACTAACATTAGCTTCAAATCTGTGGATGAAAGTATACTTTGTTTATTACCCTTCAGAGTACTGCTACCAAGTTTGGCACTGGTAAGCAGTAAAGTGGCAGTTTTCTGTTGAGGCTTGTAGCAATCATGTTGATTGTTGGGGAACCCCACGAAGTCAGGAGCTTTGTCTCTGATAGTGGATGTGAAGACCATTGTATCCCTTCAACCCCAATGTGTCAGCTATAACACCCCTTTATATGGGATTGAATTGGGCTGAGAGGACTACTGCATTGTGGATTATTAAACTGTATGCTGCCACTGCTGTCTGACAAAAAGTCTGTGATATCGTCCCTCCTTTTTTGTTGATGTATGCCACTATGGCTGCATTGTTGTTCATTAATGCAACCGAGTGATCAAGTAGAACAACTTGGAAATGTCGAAGTGTCACATTGACTGCCTTTAACTCTAGAACACTGATATGAAGAGTTTTGTCCTCTTGTGACCAGACCTGATTTCAGCTGGCCCATGAGATGAGGGCCCCACTCTCTCTTAGACATATCTGTAAACAAAAGGAGATCTGGACGGAACTACCACAAGGAGATCGCTGAAACAGGTTCTCCGTATCTAGCCACCAAGGTACAGTAGGTCAAGTTTGGTGTCTTGCTCTTTTGATATCAGAGTTCGGGGAGAGTCTGCAGTTTGCGCCCAGTGCCTTTTTAGGCACCATTGTACCGATTATAGATGGAGCATACCGTGAGGAACCAATTTCTACAATGCTGTCAAATGGCTCAGAAGTTGTTGCCATTGTTACGATGTTAGCTGCGAATAAATTGGTTTACCCTATCCTTGGGTGGAAAGACCTTTCTTGCTACAGTATCTATGTCCATGCCCAGGTATATCATTCTCTGCTATGGTGAAAGCTTGGAGTTCTCTAGATTCATCAGAATCCCTAGATCCCGTCAAAAGGAGAGAAATCTGTCTTGCTGATGACAAAGTTGGGACTCTTGAGTCTGCCAGTATCAGCTAGTTGTCAAGATACTGAATCAGATATACTCTGCTGGCATGAGCCCATGCTGATACCAACGTAAACACTTATGGGAGTGCCTGAGGAGCCGTGGACAGCCTGAAGAAAGGAACTTTAACCAGGAAGATTTTGCTACCTAGGACAAAGTGTAGATACTTCTTCGAAGAATGATTAATGGGGATCTAGAAGTAAGCATTGGATAAGATGAACTCAAACAATTCACATGCGACATAGTAGTAAATAACCAAAGCTTTCAACATCTCTTAGTATGGCTATGTAAGGGAAGTGAATGTTATGAGGAAACAAAATTTAAACTGCAATATTTCCCCTCAGGATAAACATGGCCTGCTGTAACCACCATTCCCCATGAATAAAATTCCAAGTATTTATGATAATGCTTGAACAAATAGTAGTGAAGGTAGACTGACACTGCCAGATACCCGCAGATAACATAAAAGGCAAATTCAGATTATGCTTACAGGTAACAGAAGTAGTATTTTGACTTAAAGAGCTCCCACTGTTACCTCATACTTTGCCCTCCATCACATTGTCATAGGCCCTCAAAATAAACTGTATAAGCCAATGAAGACCATGTCCATATTTGCATGCTTTTTCCTCAACATATAATTGTTACATTCATAGCCTCATAATTTAGCAATAGCAGAATCAGCTTATGGAAAACAGTGAAGAGTTGGAAGTTATGGATGGGTTGTGAGTTGTCTAACCCTAATGATGTTGGACTAGTGAACTTTCCAGCTTCCTAACACACCCACAGAAGGCATCTGGTTCGTATAGTGATTGTTTGTTGTATGAGGATGGTCACTGTTTTGTCAAGATCACACAATCAAAGTGGGAGGGCCTCATCACATTAATTCTCACTACCATGGGTTGGAGCCATTCAGCAGCTTCTTTCTATTTCTCCTTTACTTCAATACCACTTATTTACATAGCATCATTGAAACATAAGCTTGATAAAAAAAAAATATTGTTAGTAATTCAACCTTTATTCAAGGCAATTTTAAAGAATCAAATTTACTTAGCAGCATTGAAACATAAGCTTGAGATAAAAATATAAATATTAGTAATTATAACTTCTATTCAAGACAATTTGAAGACCTAAAACCTCTAAAAGCAATGCACATAGAGGATGGTGATTTAGAACATAAATGCTATAACTGATATAATGCTGACCCCGGAAGTGCAGATTATTAACAAGTTATTGTAGTAAGACATGACACAAAAGCAGCTGGTCAGGATCATTTGTTACTTTTCTGAAGACTAAAAATCTGAAAGAATGTGTATTGGCACAAATGGCAAAGCCAGAGACATAAACATGCCACTCTGCTATGCCAGGACACAACTGCAAGTTGGTAACCTCAACGTTAACAACTCTCGCGTAAAAAGAAAAAAAAAAAAATGATGAAAGTCTTTATTATGCAAACTAGTTTCAGGAGCATGGAAAAGAACGTCCGCTCTCAACCATGGCTAAAATCAAATAGGGGTTGTTGTGAGTGAGCAAGGGGGGAGGGGAAAGCTTGCTACAATACCCACTGGTAACAAGCAGACCAGTTGTTGACACCTTATTAAAAGATCTTATGGCTGTGTTCCAGCTTGCACTATTTTCTATATACTATTTAAAGAACAAAGATAATTTTGCTACTTGTCTATCAAATAATAGACAGAAATGCAAGGTGGGTATTTCCACATAGGACCTCCTGAGAGGGTGAATGTCACCAACTGCTGTAATATATTTCAACATCACTTGTCATTAAATTGTAATACAACTCTTGTTTTAACAATTTTGGTCCAGAGAAATTTCAATGACATAAGCAACTTTGTGATTTACTTGAACATGCAGTGGCATAATAACAGAAAAACAAATATCTATAAAAATTCCAAATCTGACTTACCTGTGTTGGAAGCCCATATTCTAGATCCAGCAAACAAGTTTGGCAAACATTCTTAAGCTTTGCGCACGTCTGACACACTTCTGTCTTTTTGAACCTCATTCTTGCTCCAGGACACCTTCAATAAAACAAGAAAAGTTTTTATAATTGTACTAATAACACTGAAAATTCATATATAACTAAGAACACATTCATATGTGTGAAAATATTTCTTGTGATCTTTAGCAAGAATCTGTTTTAAAAAGAATATCCCCTGGTAACAAAACATCTCAGAAATACCAATACAGTACATATATCAAACTATAATTGCTAAATTCTAAATAAGTTTTACATTTTACAATGGAAACCAATAGGTTTTATATGTGCCTACAAAAACACTTAGCTGCTTATAATGAGCTTTAAGGATAGTTTGGTGTTAGGTGTAAGTCTCATGTCTCAACCATGAACTGCTCTTAGACTTTGGTTGTGTGAGCAGATCAGAGATGGACACTCACTGGAGAGAATGGGACGAAGGCACATCTAGTATACGGCACAGTTTGTGCCTTATAGACATGGGGCCACATCTCAAATATTGTAAACGTTAATCAATCGTCAGATCTTTAGCTTGGTGAATAACTACCAAAGAGGTAGGTAGGTGACCGACTCCTAAGATCTCATCAAATTACAGTTCCTCATGAAGTTTTTATTTCAATAATGGAAGTAAGTGAAAATCATTGTATTAAATGTTCACCCAGATAAACCATCACTCAAGTATCCCTGCAATCCCTTTTACAAGTTTTCAGGCTAAAAAATTTTCTCTCTATCTCACTAGAGTGAACTATTTCATCATTGGAATGCCTAAATATTGCAAGAGAGAAAAATGAAAAACACTGCCAAGTCTTTGGAACATATTACAGCAAGGTTTGCAAGAGCCCATCTCTTGACAAACTGGTAGAAATTTTGAAACACCTTCCTATTGCATTAATAACAGAAATAAAGTATTATACAATATTACTTAAACAAAGTGAATCAGGGAGTGAAAGAATGGTGCAGGATTAGTTAATTGATAAGGTCTTATCTATACTGGAGTTAGTCTCATATCTTATTAAACTATAATTTGACTAAACAAGAAATCCTATCTGGCACTAAGGACTATGGTAGAATAACGAGATAAGGTTTCTTTGTGGTGAAATTATATCCAGTTAATAAGATACAAGCCTTAATTCCAGCATAGCTAAGACTTCATCAATTAATAGACTTTGTACCATGCTCCCACTTCTTGATTCACTTTCTTAAGGTAAAATTGTACTGTATAATACTTGATGTCTGTCTTTAACAAAACTGAAATGTGATTTAAAATTTCTCACAGTTTTTCTTGACTCTTTGGTGGCATCTTACCAGTTTCTTCATACTGTATAAACCAGACTCCTCTGTCACTTGCTGCCCAACTAAAATGACAACCCTTTTGACTGATGTGTTTAGCAATAAGCACAGTAACGAGTTTCTCCAACTAGCTTACTCCCGTTTTCATGAAGCTAAACTAGATTTTTCAGTCCTTAGCACCTTCCAGCATCGGCAGACACTGCAAGAAAAAAAAATGATACGTCTCCCCTTCACACCTGGAAGCAGCAGAACTTTTTTTTTTGACGGAGCACCAGCGATGTCTATGGAAAACCAACTTCCTTAGGTTCACATTGCCATAGATGTAAGGCAACACATGCAAGGTCTAGAACTGCAATAGACCAACAGGAACAATTATGTTGGATTATGACAGGTAGTATAGAAAACTGTCTCACAATTACAGCTAGCAAAAACACTACATATCCTAAGCTTCTTCTATAAGTATCTCTTGAATACAATGATCTACCAATACATTTATTCAATCTGAGAGAAAAAGCAAAAGATTAAAATAGCCAGATTAAGAGGTGCCACAGCAGTATGTCTGTATTGAACTGTGACTAAAGTCAAAGAGAAGGATACTTTACTTGGCACAAGTGGTTGTAGCTTACCCTCCACCTGCTAACTACTGTATTACGTATGTCTGGAGTTACCCAGGTCTATGCCCTTCAGGAGAAAAACTTGGCCCAAGGCCGTGCGGACTCCCTTGATGGCTGGAATGGACATGTTGACCACGTCCCTGAGGTAAACTAGGAAGTCCGCTACCTGCGGAATGGAGACCTTCAGGGGCTTGATGTCCCTAGTGGCGCACCATTTGGTAAAGGTGGCCCACTTAGCCTGATATACAGCTGTCGATGACCGTCTCAGGTAGCCCGACGTCCTCGTTTCTGTACTCGACGAATAGCCTTCCCTCCTCAAGAGACGCTCGATAACCTCCATGCGTGAAGGCGGAGGGACCGTGGATTTTCGTGGAACGTTTGGAAGTGTGATTGCCGGAGAAGATCTGGCCTGTCCGGATGGGGCCAGGGCGGCTGTTGTGTTAGCTCCCTTATGTCCACGAACCATTCTCTCTCCGGCCACCAGGGCGCTACCAAAGTCATCTGTAGGTTGCTTGTCTTTCTCACCCTGTTGAGGACCTGCCTGAGCATCCCGAAGGGGGGAAAAGCGTACACGTCGAGATTGTCCCACGGATGTTGGAAGGCGTCTTCGAACGCCGCTTTTGGGTCTGGAACAGGAGAACAGAACACGGGGAGCTGCGTGTTCAGTCTTGTTGCGAAGAGGTCCATCACCGGCGAACCCCATTTCTGAATGACGGATCTGGCTACTTCCGGGAGTAGGGACCATTTGGATCCCACCACTTGCCCCATCCTGCTGAGGCCGTCGGCGAGGACGTTCCTTTTCCCTAGGATGAACCTCGCTGATATTCTTATCTGTTCCACTTCGGCCCATTCCAGAAGTTGTAAAGTGAGGACGCACAGCTCCTTCGACTTTAGGCCTCCCTGCTTCTTTATGTAAGCTACTACCGTGGCGTTGTCGCACATCAACGCTACGGTGTTTCCCCGGAGTAGGTATACAAACTCCAGGCACGCTCTTTGTACTGCCATCAACTCTAGAACGTTGATGTGCTGGGACTTCTCTAGGGCTGTCCAGTTTCCTCTTGCTGATTTCCCTAAGAGATGAGCACCCCACCCCTCCTTCGACACGTCCGTGAACAGGAGCATCTCCGGAGGGTCGGCTGCAAAGGGCATCCCTTTGAGAGTGTTCGTCCTGCAGCTCCACCATTCCAGGACCCGTTTCGTGTTCGGAAACACCGGGACCACTCTGTGGGGGGAATCCGTTTGGATCCAGTTCTCCTTCAGGTTCCATTGGACCTCCCTGAGCCTTAGCCTGCCCTGGGGGACCAGTTTCTCCAGAGACACAAGATGACCTATTAGTCTCTGCCAGTCCTTTGCTCTCCTGGGTTGGTCCGTCAGGAAGGGGCGGAGGACCTGGTCTAAGTTGTCCAGTCTGTCCGCGGAAGGGAAGGCTTTCACTAACCGGGAGTCCAGAACCATCCCGAGGTAGGTCGTCCTGGTGGAGGGAATCAGTTGAGACTTCTTTAGGTTGATGGTGATCCCCAGAACGTTGCAGAACTGCAGTAACCTCGCGCCTTGCTCCTTCAGTATTTCCTCTGAGGCTGAAAGTAGCAACCAATCGTCCAGGTAACAAATCAGGCGGATGCCTTGTTCGTGTGCCCAGACTGAGACCGTTGTGAAGACCCTCATGAAGGCTTGGGGGCAGTGGACAGCCCAGAGGGTTTTGAACTGCAACGTCTGGTTTTCCCATTTCACCCGTAGGTATTTCCTGCTGGAGGGATGAACCGTGATCTGGAAGTAGGCCTCCTTGAGATCTACTGACATCATGAAGTCCCCTTTTCTCAAGGATGCCAATACTGATTTTGGAGTGTCCATTTTGAAGTGCGTCTTGCAGACGAACTTGAGGGCTGAGAGGTCTATGACCAGTCTCCATCCTCCTGTTGCTTTCTCCACCAGGAACAGCCTGCTGTAGAACCCCGGACCTGGGTCCCGAACAGGTTCCATTGCCCCTTTTTGCCAACATTGCTGAGACCTCTCCCTGCAGAGGTGTCCGTTTCAAGGGATCCTTTGGGGCTAGCCACTCCGCCTGCAGATCTGGTATCAGAGGAGGAGAGTCCGCTAGGAGGGGCAAACTGTACCCTTCTTTCAGAACTGTCACTATCCACGGGTCTGCTACGTGTTTTTCCCATGCTTACCAAAAAAGTTTGAGGCTCCAGCAGGAGTAGGGGGCCTCCCTCCCTATCTCCTCCTCGATGAGCGGCCTGAACGACCTCTTCTGGATGCGGAGAAGGACGGTCTATAGGCGGCTTGATTCGGGGCTGATCCCCTACGGGAGGGCTGAGACGACTGAAACCATGTTGTCGCCGAGTTGTCTCTCCTAGGGTGGTTAGAAGCGGGCCGAGGAGGGTGAGGCGTGTCGACGGAGGGTCTTCTAAACGTCGGCCTCCTGACCGGGTGGGGCCTGGTCTCGAACGGCTCCTTCATCCTCCGAATTCTCTCCATCGCTTCCTCCGCTGCCTTCAGGGGAAAGATTGAGTCGTCCCACAGGGTCAGGTTCCTCAGAGATCTGGCCTCTCTGTCTGGCAGCCTCCTGGATATCTTGCTCAGAACAGTGTCCCTCCTTCGTAGGACCCAGTTGGCGGACATGGCTAACGACTGGTAAAACAAGAATTTTAGGGCCTTGCTTCCTGAGCTGATGAGTTCCTTGAGCAAGGCCTTGGTCCCCGGAACTGACAGGTCGTATGACGACTGAACGCCCACCAGTCTAACCAGGAGGAGACGTTGACAAGGTCCTTCGACATCTCCTCCATCATGACCGCCTCCGAAGGAGAGAAGCAGATCAGAGCCGTGGATGCCCTTACTTCTGAGGCTCCTTGCCCTAGGACGGTGAGTGCTGGCTCCAGTGCACAGGCGCCCGCTCACTGTCCTTCTGGGAGGTAGAACCTGCTCTGGGACTTCAGGCCCTGGAGCAGCTTGGAGGAGCTCTGGCTCTTGGGCGCCTCGGCGTGGTTGGCCACTATCCTGTCCACGTGAGCCTTACCCAAATAAACCTCCCTCGCCAAAGGGAGGGCCAAGGAGGGGCGCTGCTGGACTGGGGCGTCCACTATTCTATTTAGGCTGGAACGCCAAGCATCTTCGGAGGAGGGTTCCGGTATGTCCAGCCTGTGGTGACTTCTGATGAGGCCTATCATTCTCAAATAGGCCGATACCTCCGCTGCTGACCTCTCTCCATGGTCGTCGAGCTCCTCCGACGGGGGTGCTGGTGCAAGTGACGAGGGTACCCCGATGGAGGACCTTGTACGTGGGAGAGTTCTGGACTGACGCTCCCGCGGGGGCTCCCGACGAAGGACGGGTATCTCCGTCGGAACGGGGGCCTCCATCCTGGGCCTAACGTCTCTCCTGGAGGTCCTCGAATCTACGGGCCTACTCGTTGAGGAAGGCCGAGGGCTGCGCTCGTGCCGAGCTAGGTGGCCCTTGGAGGTCAGAACTCGGCTGCCAGACCGAAGGGGAGACTCTTTCCGCTGGGCGGATGGAATCGGAACCTTCGCAGTCTTATGCCTGTCAACTGGAACCTGCCATGAGGAATCCCTCCGTCGGGTGCCGCTGCCGCCGGAGGAGTATCTATCCAGGGAGGCCGTCCTCGGACGCCACCCTGAGGGGCCCGGCGCCGCAGCTAGTTCCAGAAGTCTGTCTCTGTGAACCATCACCCATTCGTTGTTCTTGGGGGATCTTGGGCGCCGACTCTCGTGGCGCGACCTCGAGGGGAAGCGGGAACGCGACAACTTCCTGCGGGACTTCCCTTTTCGCCTCCTGAGGTTCCACAGTGCCTCATCCTGAGAAGAGCAGGAAGGATCCTCCACCGATGAGACCGACGACTTATAGGCCCTCTTCGAAGGCCTCGGCTCCTGCGGTGATGTAGGAGGATTCCTGCAGAAAAACCTCTGGGAAGACAGCCGACGGCGCTAGGGGGGGAGCAGGGCTGTCCCGTGGGAGCCCAGGTCCCGAAGTCATCCTCCATCCTCATCGGGGACCTGAAAGGCGTCTTAGGGGGAACCCAAGCAGTGGGGTCCGACGGCGGGGAATGCTCCTTCTCGACGTCGCCCTCGGCTGCTGAACCACCTGAAATGCATGCCCAAGAGGCTGGGGAGAAATTAGTAGCATTATTACCCCACATGGGGTCATCAGAGGAGACGTGACCAGCAGGCACCAGGTCACCATCTCCCGAAAACACTCCCGCCCCTCTCTCAGGCCCCTCACTCGCCTGAAAAGACGCCACAACCCCACTGCCATGAAGATCAGACTCCTGGGGAAGGGCCGCGGGCCTCTTCCCCGCAACGGACTTACCTCGTCCCCTACTCGGGTAGGGAAGGTTGGGAGAGAAGCTAGGACCGCCGAGGCACTCGTCAAAGCAAGGGAGGAAGGGACGTTGGTCTTCTTAGGCGACTTCTTTGCCGCCTTCTTCTTCTTGGTGCTATTCCGCACCCACAGCACCTCATTCCACGACTCGCACTCCGGACACGTGTCGGAAGGGGAACACACGCTGCCCCGGCACGATGAACACAAGGAGTGCGGGTCAATTTCTGGTTTCGAAAGGAACGCTCCACACGATTTGCCGGCCATAGGCCCAGGACAACGGCGAGGATGCTCCATGATGAAGGAGAAGCACTACGAGACACAAGCGTGCACAGAGAAAGCACAAAGGGACCACGTGGGAAGCGCGTGGGACACACAAGTCACACTGGGTTAAGGAGAGCGGTGAGATGATATCGCGACGCGACCAGAGAACTTACTGGAGGTCGAGACCTGAGCAAGCATGCTCTCTGACCCGGGGTTAGCCTCAGGGCACGTATCACTATGCCTGAGGTCGCCCCTCATAGAAAATGGGTTTAGGGTAAACTACACAAAACTCTGGTCGGATGGGAGGAGATCCCAGATACTCCTAAGAAAGTAGTTCGAGGTAAGTACTTCGTGTTGGAACAATCAGGATTTATGAAATCATTAGAGTACTACACAGTATTTGGATTTTATTTCATGTTTCATGAAAGCGAGGTAAAAAGAATTAAACAGTACTTACCATCTGAAGACTGTGAAAGGTCTTGTACATATTTTGCATTCTTTACCGTAGCGATCTCGCATCATTCGCACATAAGGATTGTCTCCCAAACATGTCTGACACAATATTGGAAAATCCTAGAATTGAAAAAAATGAGACATTAGAGTAATATACAGCATAAATGTACTATTAAAATAATGATTGGTGTTAGAGGTGAAAAATATTATAAAATTAACTGCTTATTAAATATTGCAAAACCCTAATATTGTAAAGACCAATGCAATACCTAATGTTGTTCCACATTTTGAAGCCTTTGATCAGTAGTGCATAAACTTGAAAACAAATCAAAGCTTAAAATAACTAAAAAAATTATGAAAGCTTACACTTATTCTCAGTCAAAAATCAGACTTATTGTAATATGACAAATTTGGAGATAATTTGTATTTTTCCTAACCATACAAACCTTAGCTATTTACATTGGGTTTACTTTCGGCGTAGCTGAAATGACGAGCCAATAGTTTTTAACGAGGGTTAACTACCCCCGCACTAGTTAGCGGGGGTAGGGGGAGGGGTAGCTTGCTACCCCTCCCCCCCCCCCCCACACACCGGTGATTTGCTTCACTTCACTTAGAGGTAGGACTTGACTTGGGGGACAGGGCTGGCGGGCAAATATGTGTAAATAGCTAAGGTTTGTATGGTTTGGAGAAATACAAATTATCTCCGAATTTGTCATTTGTTCCGTAACCGAAATACAAACCACGCTATTTACATTGGGTGACTTACCCCTTACGAAGGGTGGAAAGTCCCCAGCCTTACTGACTTTGGCTTTACCTGGGGGCTCCGCCTCCCAGAGAGTAGCACTTGAGAAAAGGAGCCCCTGCACCTCACAAGTTCCTTGCTTCGCGAGGAACGTGTGGCCTACATAAGTTGTGTGTGGAGGAAAGAGCGTGACTCGTCCTATGAAGTTGACCTTGAGACCTTTAGATAGAAATCCAGGATAGGACGTTCCCAATACCACCTCGTCAGGGTATGGGGAACGCAACAGTATTAAACTTAATACTAGGAGCACAAGGAAGCATGGGTTACCTGCAGAGGTTGAGGTCAGCTATGCAGAGACCAGAATCCTGCTTCCCCAAGAGAGGGGAGGATGAAGAAAGAAGTAAGGGTCAGACATACTCTTTCATTCATGCAGACTAAAACCGGGTATCAACGCCCTCAACCTACTGCTACTTGTCCATAAAAGAGCCTGAGGTTAGACCAGCTGTTGCGCAGCCACCACAGGGCTGATAGAAAAGGTATCGAGGCTCCTGTGGGTCACGTCCTGCAGGTAATGGGCTGTGAAGGTCGTCTGACGCTTCCAGACCCCAGCTTGAAGCACCTGCGCCACAGAAGTTTCTCTTGAAGGCCAGGGACGCAGCAATGCCCCTGACATCGTGTGCCCTAGGGCGACGTGACGGAAGAGGGTCTGGATTCAAGGCGTGATGGATAACCCTTCGAATCCAAGCCGAGATGGTATTCTTGGTGACCCTCCTCTTCGTCCTGCCTGTGCTAACAAACAACACTCGCACTTGAGGACGAACTGCAGCTGTTCTCTTCAAGTAATACCTCAGACTCCTCACTGGACATAGTAGCAGCTGGTCTGGGTCGCTTCTTACAGAACGGAGACTCGCGATCCTGAAAGAGTCGAATCGTGGGTCCGGCACTCCAGGGTTGGCAACAAACTCAGGGACGAACCTGAACGTTACCTCCCCCCATCCCCTTGAATGGGCGATGTCGTACGAGAGACCATGAAGTTCACTAACTCGCTTGGCAGAGGCCAAAGCGAGCAGGAAGCCGTCTTCCAAGACAGGTGGCGATCAGAGGCCTGGCGTAATGGTTCGAAGGAAGGTTTCTTAAGAGCCCTGAGAACCCGAACCACGTTCCAAGGAGGAGGTCTCACTTCCGACTGAGGGCAGGTAAGCTCATAGCTACGTATGAGTAGAGAGAGTTCCAGCGAGGAAGAAATGTCAACTCCTTTCAGCCTAAAAGCCAAGCTTAAGGCTGAGCGATAGCCTTTCACCGCTGAGACCGAAAGGCGTACTTCCTCCCGCAGATACACGAGGAACTCCGCTATTGCTGGAATAGTGGCATCGAGTGGAAAGATACCCCTCCCACGACACCAACCACAGAAGACTTTCCACTTTGCCTGGTAGACTCCCTCAGAGGACTTTCGCAGGTGCCGAGACATTCTCTCCGCAACCTGTTGCGAAAAGCCCTTCTCCGTGAGGAGACGCTGGACAGTCTCCAGGCGTGAAGCCGAAGCGAGGCTACGGCCTTGTGGAAGATGTTGCAGTGTGGTTGTCTGAGTAGCTCGTGTCGTGGGGGAAGTTCTCTTGGGAGCTCCGTCAGGAGCTGCAGAAGGTCCGGGAATCATTCTCCGTGATGCCATAGCGGAGCTATCAGAGTCATCGAACAGTTGACCGATAGTTTGGTCCTGTTGAGCACCCTTCTCATCAGACAGAACGGTGGGAAGGCGTACACGTCGATGTTGTCCCACCGTTGTTGGAAAGCATCTTGCCAGAGTGCCTTGGGGTCCGGGACTGGAGAGCAGTACAGGGGACAGCTTGAAATTCAAGGCTGTCGCAAACAGATCCACGGTCGGGGAACCCCACAAAGTCAGGACTTTGTTGGCTATCTGAGGATACAAAGACCACTCGGTACTCACTATCTGCGAAGCCCTGCTCAGACTGTCGGCGAGCACATTCCTCTTGCCAGGAATGAAGCGAGCTGATAGTGTTATCGAGTGGACTTCGGTCCACCTCAGAATCTCTACTGCAAGATGGGATAGCTGCTGCGAAAAAGTACCTCCCTGCTTGTTGATATAAGCCACTACCGTGGTGTTGTCGCTCATCACCACCACGGAGTGACTCGCCAGGGTCCGTTGGAACTGTTGAAGAGCCAGAAAGACGGCCTTCATCTCTAGCAGGTTGATGTGCAGGTACTTTTCTGATTCTGACCAAAGGCCTGAGGTCCTCTGGTTCAGAATGTGCGTCCCCCACCCTTCTTTTGACGCGTCCGAAAACAGTGTCAACTCCGGGGGGAGGACGAGAAGATCTACTCCCTTTCGCAGGTTCTCGTTGACCAGCCACCACCGCAGGTCTGCCTGTTCCAAAGGTCCTATCGGGACCTGCACGTCCGGGGAATCGTATCCTTGATTCCACCGGGACTTGAGCCGCCACTGCAGGGATCTCATCCTGAGATGGCCGTTTGGAACCAGACAAGCCAGGGAGGACAGGTGACCTAAGAGACGCAACCACGATTGGGCGGGAAGCTCTTCTCGCCTGAGGAAGGGTTTCGCCACCCTCCTCAGCCTTGCTATCCTGTCGTCTGATGGAAAGGCTTTGTGGAGATTGGTGTCTAACAACATGCCTAGATAAACCAGTCGTTGGGACGGCTACAGAGAGGACTTCTCGAGATTTACCACGATCCCCAGATCCTGGCAAAGTCCCAGAAGCCTGTCTCGGTGTCGAAGAAGGGTCGACTCCGAATCTGCTAAGATCAGCCAGTCGTCCAGATAATGAAGGAGACGGATGCCGTTCCTGTGCCCCCAAGATGAAATCAGGGTGAACACTCTGGTGAACACCTGAGGTGCTGTGGAGAAACCGAAGCACAGCACTTTGAACTGGTAGGTCTTGCTGTCTAGGCTGAATCTCAAGTACTTCCTGGAAGACGGATGGATTGGGATCTGGAAGTACACGTCCTTTAGATCCAGTGTGCACATGAAGTCTTGTGGTCTCACTGCAAGTCTGACCGTGTCCGCTGTCTCCATGCTGAACGGAGTTTGCTTGACAAACTTGTTCAGAGCTGAGAGGTCGATAACAGGTCTCCAGCCTCCAGACGCCTTCTTTACAAGAAAGAGTCGACTGAAGAAGCCTGGGGAGCCGTCGACGACCTCCTGGAGAGCATCCTTCTTGAGCATGGTCTCGACTTCTGCCCGAAGGGCTAGCCCCTTTACCGATCCCATGGCATAGGAGCTCAACGACACTGGATTCGCTGTCAGGGGAGGTAGAGATGTTGTGAATGGGACGCGATAGCCTTGGCCGATCACAGAGAACGTCCAAGCATCGGCCCCTTGTTGCTGCCACCTGTGCACGCAACTTTAAAGGCATCCCCCCACAGGTGGACACGTGGGGGGACTGCCACTCCTAGCGTTTGCGGCTGCGGCCGCTCCCTCTAGGAGTCTTGCCTCCCCTGGAGGACTTACCGCCCCTCTTGACCTTGGCTGGAAAGGGCTGGGGCTTAGACACCACTTTCTTAGCTGCCGGTGCCTGCTTTGGTGTCTTGCGAGGCTGCTGCTGCAGTTGCTGCGGAGCTGGAGGCTTATAGGGTCAAGATGCAAGGGCCCTTTGGAGGAGGGAGTCCTGGCTCGACTGCCTCCACCTCTCAGCTGTGCGTTCCATGTCCTGCGGCTCGAACAGATTTCCCCCAAGGAGGGAAGCGTGCCTGAGCCTGCAGACATCCACGGCGGGGACCTTCGGGTGAATCTTCTCGGTCACTGCATCACGACGCTTCAACACCGAGTTGGCCCAAAGGTTGGTAACCTGATGTGCCAGGAACTCGATGGAGCGAGTGCCCGAGAGGAGGAAGGTCTCCAGGGCCTTCCTATTGGTCTCCTTAGACAGATCCTCGGAGCGCAATAGGATGCCCAGAGAACCTAGCCAGATATCCAGCCACGAAGTGGCCTGCATGGCGCACTTCGCGACCTTCTCATGGCTCAGGATCTCCGACGCCGAGAAGGTCACCTGCCGGGAGGAGAGCTTCTCAAGGGGAACCCCCCTAGCGAGCTCTTCTACCGAATGATGGAGGGGAAGAGTGAGGCTAGACTCCCCCATGATCTCAAAATACCTCCTCTGCTGGAGACGAGGAGGTGGGAGGAGTTTTTTCCCGGCAGAGGAACGACTGGAGGAGGCGAGAACCGCGAGTTGAGCATTGGCCCTGGCTCTGGCACTCTTCAGCACCTGGGACCAGGGCAAAGCCGCGCTGGCCTTGGGGGGCTTCTGAGTACCGTACACCTGATCCAGGACCGTGTCCTTGCCTTCCCGGGGGGCGATCACGGGATCCATGAACCCGTTGAGTTGCCTCATCAGGCTCAGGACTTGCCAGAAGGCGTGCTCCGACTCTTGCTGGTATCCTCCCTGCGGACTGGCAGCTAAGTCTCCCGTCCCCGGAATCTCTTCCTGGGAAGATGCGTGGACGTTCTCCCGGGGTACAGCTGGATCCTGACGAATTCGCGAAGACGACTTCGGAATTGTCTTGGAGTCTTTAGGTTCCCTCCTGGGCGGGATACACAACCCCAACAAAGAGGTCTGGAAGGTGCCTTCCACGCGAGACGATTCCCCTCCATGAGGAGACGACTCTCCCCTTGGTGCCGAGGGGGAGACCGCTACCTCACTGGATTCTCCTGAGGACGGAAAAGCCTCGTCTTCAAGAGAAGGAGAAAATGCCTGCGAAGGGGATGAAGCCTTCCTAACGGACCTCTTAGGAACCAGCTTCTCCCTGGGAGAAGTCACCACGAAGTCCACTCCTCTCCTTCTCTTCAGCGGGGGCGAGGCCGTCGTTGGCTTGTGTCCTTGATCGGCGAGTGCAGGCTTCATAGCCTTCACTAACGCCCGAATCAGAGGACCAAACCAGGACTGCCGAGTCACGGACACAGAGTCCGAAATTCCCGCTGGAGGGAAGGGGATCGGGCGATCCTTCGGAGTGGACACCACTGGACCTGCCTGTGAAGAAAAAGGAAAGAAAGTTGTTCTGACCTCTCTGATGCGTCTTCCCTATCCTGACACAGAGATCTGCGCTTAAGCGGGGGCGATCCTGATTGCGGTCTGGCGACACGCGTCCCTGCTGCTGTTGCGAGCTGCGGAACCCGACGCGAACGGGGGTCGCGCTGACGCTCGTGCGTAGGCGACACTAAGGAGTCGCGCGCGAGAGGCTGTTGAAGCGCGGGTGCACAAACGCGCGGAGACAATCGAGCGGGGTAGCGGTCATGCGCGGGCGAACGATCGCGCGGGCGTGTAGGCAAGTGAGCGCGTGGGCGAGCGAGCACGAGGGCGAGCGAGCACGAGGGCGAGCGAGCACGAGGGCGAGCTGGCGAGTGACTGCGTTGGCGCGTCGGCGAGGGAACGCGTTGGCGAGCGGGCGAACGAGATCGCTCCAACGACTACTGTTGATGGTGTCCAGGGGACCTGTAACGCGTGGGAGATCGATGGCGAGCAGGCGACCGATGGCGCGTTGGTGAACGCTGGCGCGTAGGCGAGCGATGGCACGTTGGTGAACGCTGGCGCGTAGGCGAGCGATGGCGCGTTGGTGAACGCTGGTGCGTAGGCGAGCGATGGCGCGTTGGCGCACGGTGGCGTGTTGGCGAGCGATGGCGCGTAGAACGCGCAGGCGAGCGACCGCGAACAGTCGAGCTGGAAGAAGGAGACCCATATCTCTCCAGATCCTCTGGGCGCCGACACGTAGGAGAGCGCTTGCGCGCAGGCGAAAGATCACGCGGGCGGTCAGGAGATCGCCGATGTTCAGGGGATCGTTGACGCGCTGGGGATCATTGATGCGCAGGAGATCGCTGACGAGCAGGCGAACGTCGACGCGTCTGTGGTCGCTGGCGAGCAGAAGGGCGACGCGTGGAATCCTGTGTGGGAGCTGCCAGCGCGTTGCGCAAAGGCTAACGTTCACAAACGTCCTCAGGAACAGGAGAAGCATGGGCGCGAGGGCGTACAGTAGCATTAGAACTACGCGCAGGCGACCGCGAGCGTTGCTGTGCTGGAACAGGCTGACGAGCAGGATTGCGAGGGCGAGGAGAAGAAGAGTCCTTATCCAAGACCTGAACCGAAGTTCCAGGTCGCGCGGGCGAACATGGGAGCACAGGGCGCGTGTCAGGAACTGGGAGCGCAGGTGCGCTCTGACGGGCAGGAGATCTAGAACGCTCAGGAGACCGATGGCGCGCAGGGCGCACAACAGGAACAGCAGGATGTTCGGAGTACTCAGGAGAGCGCTGGCGATCAGGAGAACGCCTGTGCGCTAACACTGCAGAAGGGCGCTCAGGAGACCGGTGGCGCGCAGGCTGAACAACAGGAACAGCATGTTCGGAGTACTCAGGAGAGCGCTGGCGAGCAGTGGGGCGACGATCATCAGGAGAGCGCTGACGAACAGGAGAGCACTGGCGATCAGGAGAACGCTGACGAGCAGGAGAGCGCCTGCGCGCTAACACTGCAGAAGGGCGCACAGGGGAACCCTGACGCGCAAGGGAAGCCCCCACACCGTGGGAGGCAACCCTTTGCCCTGAAGGAACCATTGCCCGTCGGATGACGAGGTCAGACTGCTGTCCATCTGCACCAGGGGCGGAAGGTCTGGAAGGCGTTGGAGATCGATCCCCGGAGAGGTCTAAGGAGGCAGGAGCTGCAGGCTACTTACGGCGAGGAGAGTCCCCCTCGGAGGAAGGAAGAGAAGATTTTAAAAGGCGCCTCTTAGCACCCTTATAGGGAGACGGGAGGCCCTTACGACGTAGCGGACGGTGAGTCTTACGGCGAAGGCGGCCACGAGGAGGGTCGTCAGGATCATCCGTCCTCTGAAGGGGAGTCTAAGTCAATGCGCTCCCCCGAGAGGGAGGTTTGGCAGCAGAAGAGCCCGTGGGACTCCCCTCCCTCTTCGAAGGATGAACAGAAAGGGGAGGAGAGCCTTCCGCAACGTCCTCCTCATCAGGAACCGCAGAGGTTTGCCCCAACCCGTCGGAAGCCTCTGTCACCACGACGTCGACGATAGACAGAGGATTTACCTCTGATCACCGGCGACTGCTTAACAGCGGCCCCCAACTGGACAAGGTCAAACAGGGTTTCCTTGGAGGGCAGGCCCTTCAGCCCTAAGGAAGCCCAAAGCTGAAAGAGATCATCATGAGACAACGAATCATTATCAATAACCCCCCCCGGGGGAGGAGGGGGAGCCCTCCTGCTATGGGAGGCGACGCCCTCTCCCCCAACCCAAGTTCGGGAAACAGAACTAGGGCCTGCGCTCCCACTCGGCGGTCTCTCCTTAGGAGCCGGACGAGGAGGAGCTTCGGAGGAGGTTTGGGCGGCGAAAGAAGAGTCCCGAGATCCTTCCTCTTTCAAGGTAACCCCAGAAGGAGAACGGTCTCTCTTGGTCCTTCCTCTTTCAAGGTAACCCCAGAAGGAGAACGGTCTCTCTTGGACTCTTCTTACGCCGGCGGCCAAACTTCTCCCACTGGGAGGCAGACCACTCCCTGCACTCACTACAATTATTTTCTCTGTCACACCGTCGGCCTCGACACTGCGGGCAAAGGGTGTGAGGATCCGTATCCACCGTAGACATGAAAGTACCGCTAGGGCGACCGGCAATACCAGGGCACTTGCGCATGATGGATATCCAAGGGTGAGGCCAACTTCAAAAGCACACAAGCTGAGGAAAAGCAAAAAAGATTAAGGCTGTCAAACGAGGAGGATGGGCAGACACGCCTGTTCATCGCCAGAGCCAAAAGTGAAGTGAAGCAAATCACCAGTGTGTGGGGGGAGGGGGTAGTTAACCCTCGTTAAAAACTATTAGCTCGTCATTTCAGCTACGCCGAAAGTAAACCCAATGTAAATAGCGTGGTTTGTTTTTCGGTTACGGAACAATTATATTTTTTCTAATCATACAAACCTGAGGCCTCTAACAGTTTTATGACTTTAATAGAGCTAGTACATGCGTTAAAACTACGAGGTAGTTATTCTTGAAAATAGATGGCAGTAGAGCAATGATCACATGTCCAGGTCAGCTAGTGACTCACATTTGTACTATCATTCTTTAATAGAAGACTCATCCTGAGGAGGGAGGAGGTCCCTATGGACCATAATCTGGCTGGTTTAACTTTTCCAGGAAATGCCAAAAGAGCACCTGGTCCTGTATAGGAGTGTAGGTGGTAGCTCCTGCCAATCTCCTAATACTGTAGTGTAAGCATCTAATAATGTGTTTGAATACATTCTATTCATCCTCCCCTTTGTCTGGAAGAATTGGGGAGATATATTTTAACAGATTTTGTCTAAAAAGAAAGGTTGCTTGGATATGTTCACCTCCATCTACTATCTGCTGCACTCCTAAGAGAGGAAGAAGAAAGAAGAGTAGAAGGCCAGTCAATCTACCTTTTATTCTAAGCTTATGTCGAAACCGTTATTTTACGCTAGATGCATTTTGTCTTGAGAGAGCTAGAAAGACCTTAAGGAGTCACCACCACAGGAACAAGGGTATCGGCACCCAAGGATCTGTGAGTATGCTCCCACAGATAGTGGCAGGTAAAGAAATTCAGTGTTAACAGACTCCTGTATTAATACCAGAGACCCTAACAGGCTCTTGAATGCTAAGGAGGACCCGATATCCCTACCCTTAAGAACCACTGCCTGAGTTGGACCTCTAACTCCTTCTAATAGTTTGAAGCCATCTGTAACTATTCTCGTGTCAACACGATATGTTGGCTGCGCAATATGTAGCAGTTCTATTAAGTATTTTGGACGGCCAGTTCTGATAACTTGGTGGGTTATTGTACATACAGTATTTCAAATTCAATTGTCGCTTTAATCGGCAGCCAGCATAAATAGATTAGTATAGGGGTGATCCTTTCTCTAGATGGGGCACCTTCTATCAGTATATGGATACCCGGTGGAGGCATTTTTACACCTTTTACCTGTGCTTGGTTTCATGTGTTGAGGAGTGATGGCCGAGAGGTGCCCCATAGCAGGAAGAAATATTGGTTTTCACAATTTGCTTACAGATTTGAACTTAAGCACTACTTGTTGGGAAGGAAGGGCACATTTCTCATAATGACTTTACATTCAAACACAATATCCTTCGGACATAGATTCTTACCTGACTGCCCACCAGTCTCCTTTTAGGGTCCTAGCCTAATATCTGCGACTTCTTTATGCTCAGGTTGTTAGGAGGTTGACAGGAGTCATCACTTTCACTCCTCTCCACGACCAAAGTGTGTTGGTATTTCCCAAGTCAGTATCTTTCTAACCATGCAAACTTGAGACCTTTCAGTAACACTACCCACCTCAACCACCCCACAAGTAATGAAGTGAAGGTAACACTACCCATTTGATTGGAGTGGCCTAACTGCCACCCAACAGCCAATTGTGTTTTACCTCATTAAAAAAACTGAGTGATGTTTTCGATAACATGAAAACCTCTATAATTTATGTGATCATAAACTTTGTTACCTTTCATAAGGAGTTTAATTCCAAAAGCAGCTTTTTCCCCCATCAAAATCTCTTATGTAAGAAAGAACTGCTTGGTGAGTTCTCAAGCCTTTGTGCAAAGTGTAATGCAGTAGTTGTAATAAGTGGCATAATTCCAATGGAAAATCCTCTTATAACATTATGACATATATTTCTCGATGTATTATTTTCGGCAGTGATATCTAAAGGGTGCAAAGTAGATCGAAGATCTACATTTGATTAATCAGTTTACTTGCTCAAAACCTGTCTAACCCCACCTACAATACCTGCCTAAGCCTCTGCCAATTTAATTCCACCTCCACAAGTCCTGTTCCTTCTTAACCTCCTATTAGTTAATTTTCGTCTGGTCTTGTCTGTCGCAAAAAAAAAAAAAAAAATTCTCTTAGAAAGTTGTTACAACCAAAATATAGGTACTGTACATCAGTATATTTGTGTTTGTCCCTTCACAAATACAAACCATATCTTTTGATGGCAGTATGCTTTCACCTTGGCTTGAACTTCGGCTGTTAAAATTCATAACAAAGTTTCAGTAGTTACTTTCATGAGGCAGGGAAGCCCTGCCCCTACCCAGTACTCTGCGTAGCCACTTTGTTTTCAGCCACCGGAGAATACTGATGTACATACTCCCATTGCCGTCAACTGGTTGTTTTAATTTTTTACTCAAGTTTATGGTTAGCAATTAATTTTGTACGAAGTAATTTAAGGACACAGATTAAAATTTTTGCACCTGTCCCGAAAACTATAGCTGACTGATAGTTTCTGTGTTTACTACTGGAATGCAAATTTATTCCTGTTAACAGCATTTCTGTTGCTATTTATTCCTTAGCTAGAGTGTAGCAATAACGATCATGGCATCGTAACTTGGTAATGAAACTTCATTGTGCACTTTCAATAGAAGGAGAACGTCAAGTTATTCCTTCACCTTCGTCTCTTTGCGCTGACAGCAGTTTCAAGAGGAAACTGAAGACTTTCTTATTTCATGAGTCTTTTGACAGTGAAGATTTAACAGTAAATGAACAATACGCGATATGAAACCTTAAATACTCTGAACGAACACGGTAAAACGACAGTGGAGGACCTGAAGAGAGTGGGGTAATTCCTATTGATAAGGCTTCCTGGACTTCTTTGATGACATCTTTTACTCATTCTTCAGAAATAGCAATGAAAACCTAAAACTAGAAAATATGAGGCATGGAAGAAAGAAAAATGTGAAGTTGTTGTTCTCCAGCCTCATGCAAGCCGATGACAATGCTCTTAAAGGGATAAAGCTTTGATAGCACAGCCAGGTTAAAAATCCTTAGTACAGTACCTTCTGGAATTGGCAATATAATGAAGAGGAAAAGCAACACCCTCTCCCTTCCACTAGGCAGCATATCCTTGGCATTTCCTTAATATCCTGGTAGATATATGATACTTAGACTTCTAGCTAAATACATGAAACAAATATTTTTCCTACTTGCTATCTTGTTTTTTAAGCATTTCTAACCATGATTATTGGGGCAAACCACCTGTTTGTGAGTTTTTGGAACACTTTATAAAGACAATTATGGGGGACCCAGGTAGGAAACACGGGTTTTTCGGTGGGGAAATTCCAAAAACAAATAATTTTCAGCCATTATATAAGTCAGAAATACAAAATAAACACAATATAACCAGTTGGAAAAAAAAATATATGGTTCATGTAAGTGGCTGGAAATTAAGGCATCATAACTACTGGTATCTATGATTCACTTCACGTCCTTCTAATGGTTTTTGTTCAGCCGTGGATCGCTACACTCACAAAATTAACATGACCTCCGTGCTCCTCTGTTCTGGCAAGTAGTACATGGATGGGCTGCGCACACAAGCCCCATGGATCATTATGAGGATATTTTCCTTGACATGAGCAATGATACCTATGTATAGAAAGAAGTGTGTTTTTAACATAATCAATTAATGAAATGGATGAAATTACACTAAATTTCAAAATAGATTGTACTTTCCTCTTGGAGAAGTCTACATGTGATGGTAGTCATGATGGAACTGAAGAGGGTGGTGAAAAAAAATGACTATTGTAGAACGACATTCAGGAACTTGTACATAAATGCTTGGAACCTCATAATTGGTCAAAAAAGCCTTGTAATGATTACGTCATATAAAAAACAGAACAGCTGGCAAAAAAGAATTCAAACAGCACATGAGCAGTAATTCACCATCTGTCTCCCAAATGTAATCAATCGACTTAGAGTGAGAAATAGACTTCGAATTTTCATCAACCGATACGTTATATGATTTTAAGACCCAGACCCCATTAAACATATAAAGAATGATGCCAAAGTAGCCAACATTCATCCATTTCTTATAGTGAATTCCTTTTTTGCTAGTAATTTAAGAATCATATATTAACCAGTATCTCTATAACATGATTGTCTGCAAGAAAACGCAAAAGATTAAAACAGCCGGATGAAGATGTTGAAAAGTACACCTGTACTTTCCGACGGTCAAAGTCAAAGTGAAGGTAGCGCTACTTGTTCAGTGGGCGTGGCCTACCTGTCACGCGACAACCAATTGTGTTTACAGCATGAAACAGCTTGATGTCCAATCCAGCTTCCATTAAGCCATGCTCCCATAAAGATTGAAGGTTTATATTACGTAGAGAAACAAATTAACACAGACAAATTTTGAGATGTTGTAAGAGTATGTTCTGTTTGCGGCCAAGGCCAAAAGTATGTGTCCAGCTGACTATCAGATGTTCGAGGCATCCCTACCAAAAATCAGAAGTTGTAACTACCTAATTAAAGTTTTAATAGCAGTTCCAGCTTTGCCAATAACATACTGTTAAGATACGATGGATTTTATTTGCTTAGAAAAATTACTTGCACCTAACCTTACCTAAGTCAGTCTTTTATAAATAGAGGAGCTGTCTCTCTGACCTCCCAGTTATCTCCACTGACACTACTTGGCGGATGCATCTGCCGCTCTACCAATTCCCTATAATCTGGGGAATGAGCTCGGTTCACTGTAAAGGGACAGGAGGCTTTGTAGAACAACGGACAGGACCTACTGTGAGCATAAAACACCATCTAACCTAATTTTTCACACCTGACCTAACCTGAAAGGTAAACCCTGCGACCCCTTTACACTGCCGTATTCGTAACAATAGCGGTGAAAATATGGGAGTTATGAAGTATGACCATCATCATGTATACACTCCAAGGGGACATTACGGTGACAATGGCGCATCTAAATACTGACCTAACCTGCATATTTCCACAACCACAATTCATCTTCATATCCTAATCTATAGTTTTATCTAAACCTATATATAATGAAACCAAAGGATGGAGGTAAGTAATGGTCTCAGCACATTGGCGTGGGGAGTATAAGGTCACAGTCCCGCTACTGTCATGTGCAATTCAATTATTAATACTAAACAAGAAATGAAATGTCTATGTTCACGAATATCCACTGATACGATCGAAAATGAAAATGTTCACGGAAACTTACAGAATCTTCCCAATTTTGCCTATTATACGTGTTGGTGCTCTTGGACATAGCCATGTTTACGTTCGTGATCAGCCGAAAGCTAAACTTGTCTTGTTTACATGAATGTCGTACTCGTCGGTTCACACAGAACGTTTAAAAAAAAGCCTTCATATATTATTTTCATATTCCAAAAATAGATAATAAAAAGATATTTATTATAAAATTCTTAACTACTTCAGTGAAATAAACATACATTCTTTTTATCAGTATGACTTTAATCATTAGAACTTGACATTATATCAACATATTTACATGCTGAACTATACCAGGATGAAACCTAGAAAAACTAGTCTGTTGACTCTGTTCAGAAATAATAAATTGATAATTTTCAACAGAGAATCCAACACTTACAAGTCTTTATGTTCTACATAATTATCAAAAAGAATTAAAAAAATTTTGGGAAAAAATAAAATCAAAGATACCAACAAGACCTTACAACTTTAATCATGAGCTCTACAAGTCTTTTGTAAAGAACGACTCATGAAGCTACTATATACTACAAAAACAATTAAAATGCAAAAGAAAAACAAAATAACTGGAAAAGGTCAGCACAAAAATTATTCAAAAGTAAATAATACCAGTGGCAAAATACCTTAGAACGAAAGCTCTATTAAAAATTGCATAAAAGATATTTGCTACGATGATAAAAGTAGAAAACAACATTAGAACATAAGAAGATAGTGAATGCAAGGCTGGGTTTCACGAGTAGGCAAAAGAAAAAAATATATATACTGTAGAAATATAGAAGGAACAGGGAGCTTTACGAATGATAAACCCCTTATAGGAACTGCTTTTAGTAAAGCTTTCGACTGAGAGAATGGAGGTGTTAATGGAAGTTTTAAAAAAAAAAATACATAAACCACAAGCAAATTATGGGTGCAATTACAATGTTACAAACATTTTTCATGGAAACAACAGATATTTGCTTAGGGGAGGGCTTATAATAAGAAATGGAAGTTACAAATGGAATGAAATAGGCGATGGACAGGCTACACCAGTCTTTGAGTTACCACACATAATTAGGCATATGGTCTAAAGACAATAGGAAAGGAAGAATGGTTTTAGACCCGATTTAATAGAGACAGGGTCAATATTCTTTGCAGACGATGCTTGGTGATAGCAAAAACCATGGAAAATGCAAAACTCAATATCCATATTCTTGTAAAAATGGGAAGATGGCAATTATAGATAAATAAAGAAATAGCTACCTTATGATATGCAATATGAAAGATAACCTAAGCCACATAGAATGAATCTGCTTCATATTGAAGGTTCTTAATGACTTTCTTCTTTACCCTATTGATTTTATTTTGCCATATTCTACTACTTTTATAGTCCCACTTACCCTGGATGACTCTCAAGTCCTGCAACTTAAGTCTCCTCTTTACAAATGTGAAAGTCCAGAATTCCTCCCGTCTGACTACTCTGTTTATTCTTCCTACACCCATCCATTTCAATCACTATATCCAAAACATTATATTGTTCCTTTACATTATACTTGAAATAAAACAAAATACAAATTACGGTCATGAATGCAGTTCCTTCACTATCTGAGCGTGATGTGATAATATAATATAATGACTTCCAGATCTCAGTATTGATGAATTTTTTTAACTCTGTGGGATTCTTTTCAAATACTACACAGTAATATAGAAGCTTTATTCTAATTTTAACCATGGTAAATTGTGGAATGATTTTCCAAAATCAGGTAGCTGAATCGGTGGAACTTCAAATGTTCAAACTTGTAACGAACGTTTTCTTGTTGAACAGGCTGACACAAGTCTCTTTTTATAGTTTATCTATGAAAAATGTATTTTAACGTTGTTACTGTTTTTTAAGATATATTTCAGTTATTCGTCATTTCTCTTGTAGTTTATTATATCCTTGTTTCCTTTCCTCTCTGGGCTATCTTTTCCCATTGGAGCTCTTGTGCTTATAACAGCTTGCTTTTCCAACTAGGGTTGTAGCTTAGCTATTAATAATAATAAAAATAATAATAATAATAATAATAATAATAATAATAATAATAATAATAATAATAATAATAATATTGAATAGTAGCTACGTGTTACTCAATACCTCAATCAAACTAGCAAATACAATTAATCAATCATTTCGACAAACTGTAAAGTTCATCCTACTCCTTAAGACGCCACAAAGGCGTATTTTTATATTTAATAGAAATAATTATTTGATAAGGAGAATGCACTCTGATAAAATATCCTCTTAAATATCTTATAAGGGACAATACATACATGCATATATATATATATATATATATATATATATATATATATATATATATATATATATATATATATATATATATATATATATATATATATATATATATATATATATATATATATATATATATATATATATATATATATTATTCATTATCCTTAAAAGGCCCCCCCCCCAAAAAAAATAAAAAATCTTTAAGTCCGTCCACCCTCATGACTAGAGCGTTTGAAGGCGATATTATGGAAATTCAGGTAGGCTTTTCGAACAGCAACCCATAAATCCTTTGAACGCTTTTGGCGGGATATTCCAGTTCTCTGATTGGCTGTATCTTCTCAGCTGTGATTGGTTCTTGCCTTTATTTACAGATTCATACGTACACATCTAACATTGTAGCCAGAACTCTGTAAATTATTCCTTAGAAATGATGTATCTATTTCGCTTACGCATTTGAACAATATTCCTTACCTATTATATTATTAAATTAATAATACTATGAGCTTGTTTCCATAAAAATTGTAATGTAAGTGTTAATTAGTCCACAATAAGTACATTTTACCTCTACCCAGCTGAACTCATTCATAAAATACAAGACTGCATGACGTCATCTACAGCCACCACTCATAACAGAACTAATAAGCCAACGAGAGGACAAATATCTCCCGCCAAGGAAACGCATAAAGTGAGAGGGTTTCTCTGACTTAAGGGCTCCTGCAGGCAAACTCAGAAAATTCACCCACGTTATTTTGTTCAAATGCTCTCTAGTTAAAGGACTTTTTTCGTCTTACTTTCTATTTTTTATACATACAACAATGACATTCAAGATCAATTAATTACCAATGTAATAACAGATATTTCCAGCTAAAATGCATAAGGCATGTGTGTGTGTAGATTGCCTTACCTTATATAAGACACGACAAGAGAGTCCTCATCTCCATTATGACCTACTGATGCCGAACGAATCAAAATCACACAATTATATAAAAGATCAATTTTTTACTAAATTTGTTTGGAATTTGTTTCCACAAAAAATCTTAAGTTTTAATTTATCTGAAATATGTATGTGTACTGTTGGTATTAAACCTTACAACG
Source organism: Palaemon carinicauda (assembly GCF_036898095.1). Classification (NCBI taxonomy): domain Eukaryota; kingdom Metazoa; phylum Arthropoda; class Malacostraca; order Decapoda; family Palaemonidae; genus Palaemon; species Palaemon carinicauda. The sequence continues at coordinate 134,491,192 of NC_090729.1, forward strand.
ACGTATATCCTAATCTAAAAGATAATGATCTTTCCAATTACATTTTACTTGAAATGTAACAAAATAGGAACTAAAGTTGTGTAGTTCCTTTACTATTTAACTCGATATGATGATAGTATTTATCGTGTTACTCAATCAATACTTCAATCAACGGATTCAACGCAAAGAGATTGTATCAGTCATTTAGACCAGCTGCAAAATTCATCCTACTCAATATGACGTCACAGACTTATTTTCTTAATATAAATTATTTTGGTAATCACAAATTATCCCTCTAATAAAATATTTTATATAAAAAACATCATAACAGGAACTGTTTTTGTATATTTTGAAGAAAATATATCTCTTATTCACATAGAAATAAAAAGAAAATCTCCAGCTCCGTCCCCCCATAGCTAGAGCGTTTAAATAAAATTTTGTGGAAATTTGGGTAGGTTTTTCAAACAGCAACTCATAACTGCTCGAGATGCTCTTTCTTTGCGGCGAATTCCAGTCCTCTGATTGGCTGTCTTCCTTAGCTGTGATTGGTTGTTGCCTCGCTAACTACAGCTTCACAGACAAACACACGCACATCTAACATTGTAGCCAGATCACAGTCAATTATTCCTTCGAATATGACTTATTTATCTACCATATACCCTTCAACAAGATTCATTATCTATTTATCAAAAGTTAATAAGCACTATAGGTTTATTTCCATGAAAAAAATAATTTTCCTGTCCTAATTTATCTAAAATAAGTATAGATCTTTTACCTCTACCCCACCTAAATTCATTCATAAAAATACGAATGCCTGACATCACACACACCCGCCAATTAGAGTTGAGAAAGAATCAGCCAATGACACGGCAGTTATTTCCCACTAAAAATGCATAAGGTGAGAGGTTTCTTCTGATTTATGGGCTGCTGTTGGCGAAAGAGTTAGGTTCATGCGAGGCATTTCGTTCAAACTCTCTAGCTAATAGGGGTCGGGGCCGGTTGTTTCGCTTCGTTAAAAATCTGAGTCATTTCATCCAAATGCTCTAGTTAAAGGTCTCTTTTATCCTAATTTATTTCTATACATATCACTATGATATTTAAGTAGCCTGAGTAGAATATTTCCTTATTGGCATATCTATTAGATATCAGTCCAATGTTCATCACTTTCAAACTTTCCCTTCAGTAATTACACTTCTCTTTTAATAACCATATTAAGGATATATCCATGAAAATTTATTTTTTTTTTTGTCATAATTCATTTACAAAAAGTATAGATTTCTTTTCACCACTACTCATTTAAATTCATTCATACAGACATGATTGCAAGACGTCACATAGGCCTACAACCATCCATCAATCTGAGCTGAGAAAGAATCAGCCAATGAGACATCAGCTTTTTGATGGTAAAATGCATAACGTGAATCCTCTGGTTTTATAGGATGCTGTTGGCGAACGAGTTAGATTCAAGCCATAAATTTCGTTCAATCGCTCTAGCTACGATGTGGTTTTCATAGTTATCCATATATCGTATATAACGATATTGTAACTAGCCAAAGAAAAATATTTTATTATATCTTTTACATATTATTCAGGTGTTTGCCAATTACAGACTTTCCATTCAGTAATTAAGGTAATCTTCTAGGAGTGAGAAGGCATATATGATTTTTATATAATTTTTATCGTCATCATTAGTTCTATCAAAGTCATTATTATTTTGAATATTTTGTATGACAAGGTTGAGAATTTTGAGTTCATATTTATTGAATTTATGAAAAAAAAAAACTATCTCAAGCCAGAAGCCCAAAAAGAATATAGCAAATAGCAATGTGTAGAATACATATAGACATGAATTTCCTTTTTAATGTTTGTTTTGTTATAAAAATTATTAAAATAAGGGCCGAAATAAAAAAAAAAGTGGTCTTAATCAGGTTAGGTTAGGGTTGGGTTAGGTTAGGTTAGGCAGTTATGTTTAGTGAATCATGGGAGGAATTACAAAAGATGATAGATTTGATTTGAGAAAGCTTAAATGTAGGACTAATATGAATGAGTAAAACTAAAATAATGTTCAATGAAAATGCAAAGACAATAAATAAGAGTTATGGATGAGCCTCTAGAGATTGTTAATGAATATACTTACTTAGGACAGACATTAAGTGTTTCCCCAGGACACGAGATCGAATTAAAAGAAGAATAAACATGGGATGTTGAACATTTGGTAAACAAACTGAGATAATGAAAAGTAAAATGTCACGTTTTCTAAAAAGAAAAGTATTTAATGAGATGGTCTTACCCGTATTAACTTATGCATCAGAAACTTGGAGCCTTACTAAAGCCTTAGAACATAAGTTAGTTACAACTCAAAGAGCTATGGAAAGAATAATGATGGGAATAATACCATGAGACAGAAAAAAAAAAAATATGGATACGAGAGCAAACTAAAGTAGAGGATATTCTAACTTGTGAGAAAAGGAAATGGACATGGGCAAGGCATATAATGAGAATGACAGACGATAGATGAGCATTAAGAATAACAGATTGGGTCCCTTGAGATTGTAAAAGAAGTAGAGGAAGGAAGAGAAGACGATGGATCGACGAACTAAGGAAGTTTGAGGGCGCGGACTGGCATAGACAGACCATAAACAGACGCAAGTGGAAGGACATATCTGAGGTCTTTGTTCTGCTGTGGACTAGTAACGGGTGATGATGATGATGGTGATGATGATGTACAAACAGAAACCTTCAAATTTATGATAATGATATGTAATATTTGTAATAACAATTAAAAGATTGAAACATTGAATTTATGTAAGGTATAACGATGAACTAGATTATGCTAGTTTTCTTTTATGCACTTTTAACGAATTGGATGCTACAATTTGATCTTTCTCAAAATAGGATTTGCATCCAGAAATAGGCAGAAAAATTATAACCTCTACAGATACAATCATGACAACTAATAAAATACAGTAACTTTATGTAAAAACAACTGATTTAGAAAAAGTTATTTTCTAAAAGTTTTCTATTTACTATTCTTCTACCACTGTTCTCTCTCTTTCTCTACCAAAAAAAAAAAAAAAAAAAAAAAAAAAAACTGCCCAGAAACCCTATAATCTCAACACATACAAACATGACTCATTCATACAATGAACAGATATTTTGTAATCTTGATGAATACCTTCACAATAAATGTCACTTATTCTTAAACAGTAATATAAAACACTAAAACTCATGAAATATATGATTTATCTATCAGAAAAACTATCTCTCTTTGAACAGATATATCTGATTTTATATGATTGAAAATAAAGATACTGTAAAGCATGAAACATGACATGTTCTATTTCTAAATAAATCTTAACTTCCCATATCTCTGTCTCTCTCAAATACACATAAACCAACAAACAAACTATCCTTAACCCTCTGGTGATCCGATGACGCAATGATGTGAAAATATTTATTGCCGTAAGTAATCCAATGACGCGAATTTCCGCGTTGTATATAACTTATTTTCGTGTGAAATTTGGCGTAAATACTCGCATCACTCAAGGAAAACGAAACTCACACCGTGAGTGGGCAGATGGTTGAGGGACATGTGGATCCTAAAATAAAATGGGTAGTAGCAGCTCATGCGTGGCAAGCCTATGCTAATTTCCAATTTGACCTATTTTTTTAAATTTACGCTCTCGTAGAAAATTTTTCTAGGTGGGTTTGTGCATTTGTAAATACAATAACTACAATATACGTCTCATACTATACATAATTAGAAAGCCCATTCTTTGTAATTTTATATGGTATATAAAACAATATAAAAGTATTAATGGTTTTAATTTATACAGAAAATGTTATCATAAAACACCTCCAAGAAAATTGCAAGACTTACTCCGTTTTTAACGGTAAATTGCTCAATATTTTTTCAACAATACATGTATTACTTATCTACCCATTTTATTGGAAATTTAATCAGCTTTACAATCGTGTCTTTAATTTTTCCTTAGCATTAATTGTTACGTCGTAACAATGAAAAACTTCAACATAAGTAGGTTAGAAAATCTGAAATTTTGGTCCCCCCAAAAAGCTATTTTTTATTCATTTACACCTCACTTACTAATACATTTATTGGAAAAAGGTTCCATCCACATGAAAGTTATACAATTCTACACATTTTGCTTTTTAGAAAAGCTCCTAAAACATAATTATTGTATATTTCATGAATTTCTTTAAAAAAAATATTTACAATTTCTTTTTTTTTAATTTCACGTTCAACATGCATTTTTACATTATATTTTTGCATTCCAGTTATGTTTTTTTTTTTTTTTTTACATTAATACAAAGTTCAATCTTTTGCCAACAAAAGGCAACAAACCAGAAGCCTTAATCTGTCATAGTTTGGATGTACTGTAGTATCTTTTTTACAAAAACTTATGTTTGTGAACGTCATTTTTCGTCTGTCTATATGTGCTGTACCTCACCCCGACTTGTTTAAGGGCATAAGAGTCAAAGGGTTAAAGTGTAGAAAAGAGGCACTTTTGGAAACAGGAAAAGTAAAACTCTAGATGGCATCCCCTTCGTAATCAGTCTTGTCCAACAATGTGCTAGTCTTGATTAGTATTAGTCTGTTTCATCATTATTGTACACTCTTCAAACATAAATATCGATAATTAAAAAATCACATTCACAGGCATCGAGATTCAGACAAATATTGCTAGCAACTCCTGCTTTACCTTTAGAGTCATATTCTGCTGGGTAAAACTCAGAACCAAGTTTTTGTCCAACAAATTAAGATGGGAGTCACCAGTTGAAGACCAGACGGGAGAACAATACTCAAAACAATGTAGAATAAAAGTATTGAAATATTTCTTAATAATAGATTGATTACAGAAAACCTTAAAAGACTTTCAATAAGCCAATTTGATGTGGAATTGAAGAATAAAGTTATTGTATGTGTTTCTCAAAAGTAAATATTTAATCAAGAATCACACTTAAAATTTTAAGAGTTGTATATAGTTAAAGAAACATTATCGATGCAGAGAGCTGGATGTTGAGGAGTCACTGTTCTTGACCTAATTACAATCATACTTCAATTTTTGTTAAAGATCAATTTCTTGCTCTAAAACCACATACCACATACCATGTGTATATACCGTATGAAAAGTTATGGGCCCAGAGCACCACCCTGTGGAACACCAGATATCACATTCCTATACTCACTATAGTGTCCATCAACAGGAACTCTTCGCTATCTATTATTTAAAAATTCAATAATGATGTTGAGAAAAGACCAACCTACTCCCAACTGTTTTATTTGAAAACAAAGGCCTCATGATTAACACAGCTAAAGGCAGCACTAAAAATGCCTAGCAACAACTTTAAACCAATAATTCGGTATTTGATTTGTAAGCCGTAACTGGGCATTTTACTAATCTAGATACTGTATAAGCATTTAAAATTTGTATGAACAAAATGCCTACAAGGGTGTCATCTACAGCATTTCTTATACAGCACATTGTTGATACAGTAGTTCTAATGTTTCTATGCAATCTCCTAAAGATCTAGTTGCACTGCTCTATGCTTTTTTACTTTTGATCCATTCTCTCTGGTTTCTTTCAATCTGTTTATTAAAAATCCAAAACTTTATCCTTCTCTAATCTGTCTCTCATTTGAGAACAGATCCTTCTGGTGAATCTCCATATAGGACCACGTGGTTATGTCACCCTAATTTATAATACTGTAACACCCTAAGAACTCAGGTAATACTATGAAATAAAAAAAGTACAGTACAGTATTTGAGATAATTCATATCATGACGAGTCAGTATTCTATGGGGCCTCATGGAAAAAAAAAGGTAAAGTTCTCAAGGTAAAACATTCTACTGCAAGCCAACTCATATTAAGGCACTGTCAGAAATAAGCTATAAAAGTATCATACTGAATAATGGTGATATGTTACCTAAGGTAATTCTTTTAAAGTTTATTTTTTTGTATTTTATTAGCATATGCCCAACAGTTGAATTAATATAAATCCCTTGCCTTATCTTCGAATAGGCTACAGTACAATCATTACTATTTTCCTCAGTTAATGTCACTAGACAATATACACATAACCTCTGATTATTCACCTTTCTCCTAAAGATCTTTCATTAGATCTTTTAGGTCATTTTCCCATCCAATAGCTTTTATCAGTCGTTCCACAGAGCTTGTAAGGTCTCCGAGTAACATGTAATCATTTTCCCGTGTACCAAAGCTACCAACTAATTCTCGGTTAATAAGAACTCTTGGAGTCTGACGTTTAACAGCATCAGCTATTCCCGCAAATGGATACACCTGAAAAAGAAAATATTCTTTAGAGCAGCTACATAGGATTGATGCTGTTTACGGAGAGTAGGCCCGTTACTATTTTTCTTATACATATTCACAGTCTTCCATTAAAAAGGGTGACTAATCAGATGAACATGACACATTTTATTTTTTGAATGGCCTTTCAGTGCTCAAATATTTGCACCTTGACTATAGTGTAATGGAATATTATTGTAGCATTACATTAAGAAATAACTTATGGTTTACATTTTCATATCTTTCTTTCCTTAGATATTTTTTATCAATCAGATAGTTACTACATTATTTTACTAGATACTGTATTATAACAAATTTGAAAAGTAACTTTTATTTTTCCCATACAAACCTGAGTCCATTAAAATAGGGTATCTTCAGCAGGGCTAGAACCGTTGCTTTCATTATTGAGATAGTTAACGACAAATGGCAAGAGTGGACAAGTAGCCTCAACCACTCTTCTATCAGACTCTTCACTTTTGAACTTCAGCTTAGGACTGAGAAAGGTGGTGGAGGGGGGGAAGTTTAACTTTAAAGGACTTGGGTTTGTATAGCTCGGAAAAATACATATTACTTTTGAAATTTTTTATTTGTTCCTACACGTTCACAGACCATGTGTCCTTTAAAATAGGGAGACTCACTTATTGGTGTTATGAAGTTACCCTAAAACTGAACTGTTTTTTTTTTCCCAGGAATATGTCAATCTCCATCGTCCCATAAGGGAACGAGGTGACTTCAGCGCCCTCCTATCAGCCATACATATTATTACTAGCTAAGCTACAACCCTAGCTAGAAAAGAAGGATGCTATAAGCCCATGGGGCCTAACAGGGAAAAATATCCCATTGAGGAAAGGAAAGAAAGAAATAAAATATACAACAGAGAAGTAATAAACAATTAATATAAAATATTTTAAGAACAGTAACGACATCAAAATAGATGTTTCATACATAAACTAGAAAAAGAGACATGTCAGCCTGTTCAACAAAATGAGTAAACTGATAGGGCCTGACCAGTATGTAAAAGCATCTCTTCTCAATTACAGTACAACCTGATGCTTCATCTAATGAAGGATTGGATAAGGTCTTGGAGGAGCCTATAGGTCTGCATGATGGGTCATCAGCAGCCATTACCCAACCCTTCCTGGTCCTAGTTTGATGGAGGGGGACTTTGGGTGCTGATCATATACATATATGGTCAGTCTCTAGGACACTGTCCTGTCCCTTGCCTCTGCCAGTCATGAACAACCTTTAAACCTGAGGTAGTGGGACAATGAGTTCTAGGGTTTGGCCATGAATTCAGGCTCAAAACTAAAGGAAACTTCCATACAAACCTCAGCACAGGTTATTACGTAAGAGACTGCGCAACTTGCCTAATCTCTTTGTTGATGCTAAGGCTTAGACAGCTTGAAGCACTTCATGATCATAAACAACTCCCACAAGGAGGAGAGTTCTATGCCCTTCACTCGGAACACAGTGTTGGAGGCTGAGGAGTAGCCTTTCGCAGCTGTGACTAAGAGGCTTTTCTCACACTGAAAACACTGTAGATGAGGAACTCTGTGATCTGCGGAATAGATGTTCCAACTGTAAAAGTAAACCTTCTGTGACACCAATCACAAAAGGTGGTCCACTTTCTCCAGTAGCCATCTGCATAAGAACGTTGCAGGTACCCAAACATCTCCTGCACAGTCCCTTTTGAAAAGCCTCACACTCAAAGATGCTGGATAGTCTCCAATACATTGGTGGTACCTCTGAAGGTACAGCTGACCGAGAACAGTGTTTCAAAGGGGTTATTCTTTCAGGACCTCAATCAAAAGAGCTAACAGAACAGGATAAGTTGTGGCTATATATGAGCCCCCAGGGTCATTCTGAGCCCTGGCATGGTCAATACTTGGTTGATCATCTGGTAAATCAGGGTGAATGGGGGCAAGGAGTAGGCAACCAGATAATCCCATGGATCTCTTGCTTGAGGGTACACTCGGGCACACTATTCTATCTTATTTCACTTCCTCTTGTTTTGTTAAAGTTTTTATAGTTTATATAGGAAACATTTATTTTAATGTTGTGAAAAAAATTAATAATAGTTGGGAAAAATACAAACCATTTCCACATATAACAAGCTTGGGTTATATATGTTTTAAAATAACTCTTATTATCAATTCCCTTTTGTCATAATGTCTGATATTTTGCCCCAGTACTGTACTAGAATGATTTTCCATATATTCACTGTAACGATTTCAATTTTTCTTAAATAGGTTTACATAGTTTGCAAGCAATAAATCTATTTTTCTTTTGTATAACAGAAAGTCATGAATAGCATTATTTATATTTTTAAGGGGTATAGTTATATTTTTTGGTCCTACCCGTTGTCTGACCACAATTGTTTTTGCAGCACGCCCTACTCTCTGTATGGTTTTTGGAGAGGCAACCACAAGTTTAGTCAAGACGTGGCACAAGTAAAATGATTGCAAGGGTGCTGTATTATGTCCGAGTCTGTTTATAGGGTTAATTAGCTTGATAAAAAAAAATGATAATGTAAACATTTCTGTCCTGCTACATGAGTCACTTCTCAAACTTGGTATTGACAGTGTGTTCTGACAGTGACCTATCTAGAGGTTTAGAAAAACATTTTAAGGATCAAGATATTGCTACTCCACATCACCAGATCACAAAAGGTGATTCCATACTGGAACTTAGTGATGGATAGTTCTTTTAAATGTTTGCCCCAGAACCAGGTGAACGTAAAGGGGCCTAAAACCGTCTTTTTGCGGAAGACCACAAACTTTTAAGTGTCATAAACATTAGTAGTAAACTGGAACTATTGAAATGGCATATTGGTACTTGCCCAAATAGATACACGGTTAGGTGTGTCTTTGTTAATACTTGTACTGAATAGGAACACTTATGAGTGTCCCCCCAGTGGAAATCTTGATTGTGTAATTTGTTTATCTTGTTACCCGGATGCTGAAGTTTTACGTAAGGGATGTTAATTTTGTCTTTGATTATTTTGATTGATACATTACGGTATTCCTAACAGTTTTTCAAATAAAATGTTATTTTCATTAGTAAAATAAATTTTTGAATATACTTACCCGATGATCATGTAGCTGTCAACTCTGTTGCCCGACAGAAATCTACGGTCGGGATACGCCAGCGATCGCTATACAGGTGGGGGTGTACACAACAGCGCCATCTGTGAGCAGGTACTCAAGTACTTCTTGTCAACAAGAACTCAATTTTCTCCTCGGTCCACTGGTTCTCTATGGGGAGGAAGGGCGGGTCCTTAAATTCATGATCATCGGGTAAGTATATTCAAAAATTTATTTTACTAATGAAAATAACATTTTTCAATATTAATCTTACCCGATGATCATGTAGCTGATTCACACCCAGGGTGGTGGGTGGAGACCAGCATACATGTTAACAAAGAAGCTAAGTATCCCGTATTTCATTTTATTAGTTATTCAAAAATAACATAAAATAAATAAGTACCTGGTAAGGAAGACGACTTGAACCATTACTCTGCCTTTATTAAGTACGTCTTCCTTACTGAGCGTAGCGGTCCTCTTAGGATGCTGAACGACTCTTAGGTGCTGAAGTATAAAGGGCTGCAACCCATACTAAAGGACCTCATCACAACCTCTAACCTCGGCGCTTCTCAAGAAAGAATTGACCACCCGCCAAATCAACAAGGATGCGGAAGGCTTCTTAGCCGACCGTACAACCCATAAAAAGTATTCAAGAGAAAGGTTAAAAAGGTTATGGGATTATGGGAATGTAGTGGCTGAGCCCTCACCTACTACTGCACTCGCTGCTACGAATGGTCCCAGGGTGTAGCAGTTCTCGTAAAGAGACTGGACATCTTTGAGATAGAATGATGCGAACACTGACTTGCTTCTCCAATAGGTTGCATCCATAACACTCTGCAGAGAACGGTTCTGTTTGAAGGCCACTGAAGTAGCCACAGCTCTCACTTCATGTGTCCTTACCTTCAGCAAAGCAAGGTCTTCTTCCTTCAGATGAGAATGTGCTTCCCTAATCAGAAGCCTGATGTAGTAAGAAACTGAGTTCTTAGACATTGGAAGAGAAGGCTTCTTGATAGCACACCATAAGGCTTCTGATTGTCCTCGTAAAGGTTTTGACCTTTTTAGATAGTACCTAAGAGCTCTAACTGGGCAAAGTACTCTCTCCAGTTCGTTCCCCACCAAGTTGGACAGGCTTGGGATCTCGAACGACTTAGGCCAAGGACGTGAAGGAAGCTCGTTTTTAGCAAAAAACCGAGCTGCAAGGAACATGTAGCCGTTTCAGATGTGAAAACTATGTTCCTGCTGAAGGCGTGGATCTCACTTACTCTTTTAGCTGTTGCCAAGCACACGAGGAAAAGAGTTTTTAATGTGAGGTCCTTAAAAGAGGCTGATTGGAGAGGTTCAAATCTTGATGACATAAGGAACCTTAGGACCACGTCTAGATTCCAGCCTGGAGTGGACAACCGACGTTCCTTTGAGGTCTCAAAAGACCTAAGGAGGTCCTGTAGATCTTTGTTGGTGGAAAGATCCAAGCCTCTGTGGCGGAAAACCGCTGCCAACATACTTCTGTAACCCTTGATCGTAGGAGCTGAAAGGGATCTTACGTTCCTTAGATGTAACAGGAAGTCAGCAATCTGGGTTACAGTGGTACTGGTTGAGGAAACTGCATTGGCCTTGCACCAGCTTCGGAAGACTTCCCATTTAGACTGATAGACTCTGAGAGTGGATGTCCTCCTTGCTCTGGCAATCGCTCTGGCTGCCTCCTTCGAAAAGCCTCTAGCTCTTGAGAGTCTTTCGATAGTCTGAAGGCAGTCAGACGAAGAGCGTGGAGGTTTGGGTGTACCTTCTTTACGTGAGGTTGACGTAGAAGGTCCACTCTTAGAGGAAGAGTCCTGGGAATGTCGACCAGCCATTGCAGTACCTCTGTGAACCATTCTCTCGCGGGCCAGAGGGGAGCAACCAACGTCAGCCGTGTCCCTTTGTGAGAGGCGAACTTCTGAAGTACCCTGTTGACAATCTTGAACGGCGGGAATGCATACAGGTCGAGATGGGACCAATCCAGCAGAAAAGCATCCACGTGAACTGCTGCTGGGTCTGGAATCGGAGAACAATACAACGGGAGCCTCTAGGTCATCGAGGTAGCGAACAGATCTATGGTTGGCTGACCCCACAGGGCCCAAAGTCTGCTGCAAACATTCTTGTGAAGGGTCCACTCTGTGGGGATGACCTGACCCTTCCGGCTGAGGCGATCTGCCATGACATTCATATCGCCCTGAATGAACCTCGTTACCAGCGTGAGCTTTCGATCTTTTGACCAGATGAGGAGGTCCCTTGCGATCTAGAACAACTTCCTCGAATGAGTCCCTCCCTGCTTGGAGATGTAAGCCAAGGCTGTGGTGTTGTCGGAGTCCACCTCCACCACCTTGTTTAGCTGGAGGGACTTGAAGTTTATCAAGGCCAGATGAACCGCCAACAACTCCTTGCAATTGATGTGAAGTGTCCTTTGCTCCTGATTCCATGTTCCCGAGCATTCCTGTCCGTCCAATGTCGCACCCCAGCCCGTGTCTGATGCGTCCGAGAAGAGACGGCGGTCGGGTTTCTGAACAGCCAAAGGTAGACCTTCCTTGAGAAGAAAGCTGTTCTTCCACCACGTTAGAGTAGACCTCATCTCTTCGGAAACAGGAACTGAGACCGTCTCTAGCGTCATGTCCTTTATCCAGTGAGCAGCTAGATGATACTGAAGGGGGCGGAGGTGGAGTCTCCCTAACTCGATGAACAGGGCCAGCGATGAAAGTGTCCCTGTTAGACTCATCCACTGCCTGACTGAGCATCGGTTCCTTCTCAGCATGCTCTGGATGCATTCTAGGGCTTGGTTGATCCTTGGGGCCGACGGAAAAGCCCGAAAAGCTCGACTCTGAATCTCCATACCCAGGTAGACAATGTTCTGGGATGGGACGAGCTGGGACTTCTCTAAATTGACCAGGAGGCCCAGTTCCTTGGTCAGATCCATAGTCCATCTGAGATTCTCCAGACAGCGACGACTTGTGGGAGCTCTTAAAAGCCAGTCGTCTGACGGAGCCGGACACAAGATCATGGTACTGCTGCACAGTCTGTGAACTGTCAACCATGGGGAAGCGAGGAAGTACAGCGACAACCCGAAACTGTCTAGACTGTCTGGGTAGTACAGACAACTCCTTATCGGGTTGCTGAGGTTGCCGCACTGCGTCACAACAAGTCACCTCTGCTGGTTGTTGAACGTCTTCCCAGTGACACACTGACTCCGTAAAAAAAAAAATCCTCTATCAAGGACTAAGCTTGGACTGCATGTCTTGCAACAAAGCTCAAGGTCTATGGGAGCAGGTGTGGCAACAGACGGGGTTAGCGACTGAAGCGGAACCATTTACCCTCCCTGGAAGCATGTTATGGTTAAATAAAAGTCCATAGGAGGCTAAGCAGCTTAAGGCTCCTCTCCAAATGACAGAGTCCTCAAGGGAATATCAGAAGGAGGGAGAACAGCACTTTCTCATCTACAGGAACCATATCCGAGAAAAGCTAAGTTCTCTCAGTGAGGGTTTCACTGGTGCAAAAGCAGCAGACCAGAAGGCAACGTTATGAAACTGCTTGACAGTCTGTGAACTGTCAAAAACTGAACTGTCAACCACAACAGGAGCGTGAGGACATACAGCACTGGTGTATAAGTAGCAGACCAGAAGGCAACGTCATGTAACTGCATGACAGTTTGTGAGTTAGCAACAACCAAAGATGTGTGGGGAAGCCTCAACTCCTGCCTGACTAGTTTGCTGCTGGCGAGTGGCGGTAACCAGTGTGTTGCGGAGGCTGACACACCGTGTCAAAACACGGCAGCTTGTGGTAGCTCCCGCACGGCAACGGATAGCTCTGTGTGTGGGAGTCATCATACATCTGGCAGGGTTGACTGTGCATGGGTGAGGCTGCGGTGGGTTGAGGAGCATGCGGTATGGTATGCAGAGCATGCTGTAAGGTATGCAGAGCATGCTGTAAGGTATGCAGAGCATGCTGTATGCAGAGCATGCTGTAAGGTATGCAGAGCATGTTGTAAGGTATGCAGAGCATGCTGTAAGGTATGCAGAGCATGCTGTATGCAGAGCATGCTGTAAGGTATGCAGAGCATGCTGTAAGGTATGCAGAGCATGCTGTATGCAGAGCATGCTGTATGCAGAGCATGCTGTAAGGTATGCAGAGCATGCTGTAAGGTATGCAGAGCATGCTGTATGCAGAGCATGCTGTAAGGTATGCAGAGCATGCTGTAAGGTATGCAGAGCATGCTGTAAGCAGAGCATGCTGTAAGGTATGCAGAGCATGCTGTAAGGTATGCAGAGCATGCTGCATGGGCTGCGGAGAATGCCGCATAGTGCTGGAACCCGGCAGCTCTACAGAACCTTCCCACTGCTGATGCGGTAGCTCACGCATGTTAGCAGATGGTGCAGCAAGAACATGCGTCTGGCAGGGTGGACTGCGCATCGGTGGTGGAGCTCTCACAGGTGGAGGGTGGGAGCAGGCAGCCGCAGTATCTGCTGAGCGCACAACCTCGGCGGGTTGTAGGTTAACAGGCTGCATTGTCAACCTTCCAGCATGATACTCCTGTATAAAGGAGCAAGCTGAGACTGTATAGTCTGCAGCATGGACCACTAGGGTCTATGAAAGACAACAACAAACGGAGCTACTGTCCGTTGTGACTGAGGGTCTAAAACAGCTGGTGCGGCAACAGACGGAGTTACTGCCTGTTGCGGTACCACCTAGCCTCTCTTAGGAGGTGTGCAGTTGTCGTACTGCAGCGAGTCCGAACTGACCCAGTGGCTACACCTAGGCCGTTGGACTTGCGCGGAAGGGACCGACTTGCACTAAAAAGCTGCAAGATTTGATCCATGGTTTCTGCGAGAAACCTCTTCCGCAGACGAGGAATAAATGGGCTCTCTCGTTTTTGTGTGGGTGGGGTGATCACGTCGGCAACGTGTGTAGATACACCCGAAACCACGGAGGGAAACGTCTGTTCGTCGATCAAGGCCTGAGGAACCCATAAGTCCTTCGACATTACTTCTCCCTTGGGCTTGGGAGCTTGTAAGAGGTATCGGACTAGGTGAACAACTGGCACGAACAGACGAACCCTCGAACGCAACACTGTAACACTTTGCGCATATCACTTTATCACTTTTGATTTTCTGTTTGCACTTATTTCACTGAACTCGAAACATTAAGTGGTTTGTACCTGAAACACGCAATCCTATCCTTCATTAAAAGGTAGTAATTGCGAAAACAGTATTACAATGTAACAGAAAAACATAATGAAAGATAAAGAATTCAGTGGCTGGAAAAGAGACTAAACACTAGATCAAATAAACTACGTTTAAAATCTCTCACCGCATAAAGCCTGGGAACAAGAATAAAATTCTAGAAACGTTTTACCTTCTTCCCCTATATCGACTAGGGAGAAGAGCAAAAAACGAGAACAACGTTACCCGCTTGAACGAAACGTTTATCCTCCTCTCTCTCCCTCCGTCTCTATCTCTCTCTCTTGACTTAGAACCTGAGAGATGAGCCCAATTATATATATCGTTAAAAAAAAATTATTTGTTAAAGGAAAGGTTTCTCAAATAAAAAGTTCCTTTATTAGAATTACAACCATTTAAGCTAAGAAAGAATGAACGAAACGCTAGAATCGGTTTACTCTTACTGCAACGTGAAACCGTGAAAAACTCTCTCTCTATCGTAACGATAGAGCGCAAGTTGAACGTTCTGAACGTCAACAACTGCGGAGACTAAACAAAACGTTAGTTCAACTTTGAAAAAGTACGAGACTATCAAAGAAATTCTTTCAAAAACATTAAAATTAAAATAGCATAAATTCTTAAAAGTGAAAGAGAGTCTATACTCTCTTCGACACCAACACTTCCGTCTAAGGGAAGGGTTGGCCATTTAAAAGTGAAAGAGAGTCCATACTCTCTTCGTCACCATAATTAAATCAAATTAATTCCAAAAGCTTGCTAAGCTAATGATAAAGCTTCCTGAATAGCGAAGGCTAAACTCTAGAGCAAATACATCACCAAATCGTGAACAATAACTCCAGAATCAACAGCGTATCCAAGTAGGTCTAGCCGGAGGCACGACAGAGGAAAAATTGAGTTCTTGTTGACAAGAAGTACTTGAGTACCTGCTCACAGATGGCGCTGTTGTGTACACCCCCACCTGTATAGCGATCGCTGGCGTATCCCGACCGTAGATTTCTGTCGGGCAACAGAGTTGACAGCTACATGATCATCGGGTAAGATTAATATTGAAAATTGCCCTTTTGCCTATTTTATGTATACAGCATTTCATTTCAGAACCTCTCACCACGGTGTCTTCTCCTCCACCACTGTTTTTTGAAGCTCATAAGTACAGTAATTTATGATAATTCTTTCCTCCCACACTGTGTTCCGTTATTAATTATAATATTCCCTTTCACCTAATGTTCTTATACCTTTATTTATAATCCAGCTAGCCCAATGAAAAGTATGATAAAAAGCAAGATTCTAGCTGGGTCCCCTTGCCCAGTATAAATCAAGGGGTGGTGCCTAGAGCTCCGTTCTCTTGACCTGTTACTTAGGTTTTTTTGGGTATTCCACCATTGTATATTTGTTGTGTAGTGAACGTCGGGTTGTGGTCGGCATTTGGACACTAGGCAGTTCGGGTGCTACCTCTGGCCACAGTCCGCAAACCACTACAATGTCGTTACTGTTCTTAAAATATTTCATTTTTTCCTTGTATTCTTATTTTCCCTACTAGAGCCCCTGGGCTTATAGCATCATGCTTTTTCAACTAGGGTTGTAGCTTAGCAAGTGATAATAAATATAACAATATTGGAAAATGTCTTTAAACACTGTCCATGTGATGGAGTGGAGGAACAGAACACCAGGAGCTTCCTTCTTAACCATATGGTGGAAAGGTCAATTCATGGTAAGCCCTATAAAGCAAGAAGCCTTACTGCTATGCATGGATGTAAGGATCAATCGGATCCTGCAACCTACCCCTGGTGACTACGCTTGTCTACTAGTACATTTCTCTTGCCCAAATTGTACCTGGCTGAGAACTCCACAACATGGATTGTTGGCCAGATAGGCATCTACTTCATCAATTTGCCAAGGGGGATGTAAAATGTGGCTCGTTATTGTTGATGTAAGCTACTGTGGTAGTGTTGTTGCTCATAAACACTACCAAGTGCCTCAACAAACTTTTTGGTATAATTACAGTGCTAGGAATGCTGCTTGTATTTCCAGGATGTTGATGTGCAGGCACTTTCCTTCTGCTGACCCCACACCTGACATGATTGGGTCACCCATGTGTGCATTCCACTCCTGCTTCAATGCATCTGAAAACAGTTGCATGACCGGTGGCACGGAGCCTGGTGGGAATCGCATGGTGAGGCTTCCTTCGTTCATTCATCAAGTTAGATTGGCCAGTGCCTCCTGTCCTGCTAAAACACAATGGATTAGGGAATCCATGGAGGGAAACCAACATCCTTCAAACACCAATGAAAAGATATCTGGTGGAGACTCATATGGGGAATAAGCTTCTCAAATGAGGTAATGTGGCCGACAAGACTTTGCCAAAGTTAAGCTGGGAGTACTGTCTTTGATAGAAAAGATTACACTACCTCTTTGAGCTTGCTGATACAATCGTCCTTATGGAAATGCTCCCGCTGCTGATGTGTCTATCAGCATGACAAGATACTTCAACCTCTACTTGGGCATGAGATTTGACTCTTTCCAATTCACCATGATCCAGATCATGACTAAAGGAGAATAGGCATTCTCAACCCTGTAGCAACTGCCTCTATGAGAAAGCCAGGATCAAACAATCATAGAGATACATCAAGATACATATCTGCAGTGAATGGGCCAAGCTGACACTAACCGGAACAGTTGAGCTAACAACTGGGTAACAGTGCAAACTCCAAAACTCAGGTTCTTGAACTGATGCACTGGTCCATTGATGAAGAAGTGGAGTTACTTCCAAAACGATTGATGAATTAGTACGTGGAAGTACTCGTCCTTCGGATCCATTGAAAGCATGAAGTGTCCTCCTTTAATCCCAGGAGTCCTATGAGATTTATTGTGATCAACTTTCAAGGACTTCTTCAACCTCATTTTCTTCTGCTTGAGAGTAGAAGCACCAGATCAGAAGGAAAAAAAAGAAAAAGCAGGAGGAAAAGCTGGAAGACGAAGAGGATGAGCAGATTGAGAACAGGCCCAGGAATGTACCCAGAGGAGGTTGTAGGGGCACTATCAATGATCAGCCTCCCCTTCAGAGACAGAACTAACCTTTAGGCTTTCGAACCACCAGACTGAAAAAGTAAAGTGTACCTTATTCTCAGTGAAGCAATTTTGTGAGCACGGTATTGGGCAACTCTCCTGGATCTTGTCTCCAACTGTGCCTATGCGATGGAACATCTTGGTGCTCGTAAGAGTGCTGAGAGCAGTCTAGGGGAAGGTCAGCTGTTCTTGTTCCTGGTCACAAGTGGGAACTTCCTGGCATGTGGACTGGCCAATCAGGGAAAGAACAGGTGACATACAATCTTGTTCCCTAACCTATGAGTGCATGGGAAATCTCAAGTGACCCCGAGTCATGAAGTGATTAATCATGAGGTGACTGATCATGACGTGACTGATCCCGCCGTGAACGATCACAAGGAAACTAATCACGAGACTGTTCTTGCAATATCCTATCACCAAGTGACCCATCCCACACAGACCAATCATGAGGACACTGATCACACTAATGAGAGGGAATTTCTTTTCACTTGTGAAAGTGAGGAGACCAATCACTGGTTCCTTTTACCCCCTGGGTTTATGGAATCCCACCTTGAGCCAGTTTCTTTCCCTTCCGAACTGAAGTATCTTTAGGAAGAGGGACTAAGGTATACCTCGAGCAACCAGGAGAAAAGAGAGGAAAAGGGTAGTGCCCTTCATCAGACAGCTTCCCTGTCTGGGTCTATTCTTGGTACTACACCATATCTCATACTTAAGCAAGGAGAAATCAGTCTTAGTCTCAAGGAACTCCTTTTGATTATTCTTCAAAGACTTCTTCGATGATCTCTTCTTCTATTTAGCAGTAGCAGCATCTGAAGAATCTGACAAAGTCAAGGCACAAGAAGAGGCAGAAGAACTAGAAGAGGAGGAGCAAATATGCCTATTCTTTTTGTCATCCTTCTTCGAAGTTAATGTCTTGTGTGCCAACGATAACACTCCCATGAAGGAAGGGGCCACAAGGGCCTCTTTAACAGAAGATGAGATGACATGAGTAGGGGCCCCACTCTCCAGTGCCTCTACAAGTTTAGCAGGAGATAGAATAGACATAGCAGGGGAAGCTTTATTAGTCTTGGCAGAGGCCATCAATTTCAGAAACTTTCCTGCCAACAGGAATACCACAAATGCCCCAAAAAGGCCACAGCATCTTTAGGTCCATGTCTTGGTCATTGTCGTCAGCCTATAGCACCATAAGCGACCATTGAGGAAAAGGTGGAAGAGTATTACATTCACTAGGAGAAGGTGATACTTCCTCTCTTCCTGAGGATTGGCTCGAAGAAGAACAGCGACCTCCTTCCATCCATGAATTACTCCAGAGAACCCAACCATAGAGGAACCTGGAAGATAAGGAGCTATAAACTTTCTTCAGCACTAGTTTTGCTGTAGCTAAAGCCAATTTTGAAGTGTCCTTCTTAGCACCTTCTTCTTCTTGGCAAAATCTACCCACTCCAAAGGAGGCCATGACGTGCACTCATCACAGAGATGACTACAAAATAGTCATGGCCCTGCTAAAATCATAAAAATGATGGGGATCAAAAGCCACACCTGCCACATCCACACTTCTTCCCAGGTTTACCTATACACAGTCATATGCCTGGTCGATTAACATAATAAAAATTATAGAGGTAGTACAGTAAATGTGTGCGTGTACTGCTTGTGGATAAAGCCAAAAGTGCTAGTCTTACTGATTGACAGGTGGGTTGGGATTCCCCATCAACCACTGCTAGTTATAACTACTGTACTTTGTTGAATCTTAATGTTTATTCTAGGCTCACTGCAGTAATACTCCTACTATTAAAGGGTGATTGTTTTTATTTGTTTAGGAAAAAATTCATACCTGTAAGTAAAAGAAAAAGAATGAATAATCTTATTATTGGATGCAGCTGTAAATCCGTACTAGTTGAGGCCAAAGACAATAGATAAGAGTCTGTGACAGAAGAATGGGAGAGGCTACTCAGCCGAACTCACCACCTGTCGTTAACTATCTCGTTAACAAATTCAACGATGGTTCCAGCTCCACTGTAGGCAATCCTTATTTTAAAGGACAAAAGGTTTACATATGAGTAGAAACTAAAATTAATCTCATTGATAATCTTGCTTATTAGGTGTATAAGTATCATCATTCTCCAAAACAGAGCTTGAAAACAAAATATAAATCATTTAAATTTTTTCTTTATTAGAAATGGAAAAGCTATGACAATCAGGTTTTCATTTTCAGATTTTACAGCAGTATAATGGAAAATAGTATTCCAGAATATAAAATGCACAGTATTTTTCAAAAGCCTCATAATAATTTTAAGGCAAAAATTAAATGTTTCTAATTCAACATCAAACAAAAAGATAAAAAATGGGATACATTATCACCTATGCCATTTACAGTACTACACCAACTGATTACATGGTGGTAAAATTATATGAAAATTTTTTTGGATTCACCTGAGACATTTAAAACATCAGCAATACATATTTTGAAAATGATAATAATATTGTTGAAACCAACATTCAAGATGTTGGAAATGACTGACAGACCATTACATGAGACAAACAGTCAAATGCTTTCATCATAGAAAGATGGCAATAATAATGCAGTAATTTCCTTTGTGCCTGTTATGTTAATTTGGGGTTATTGCGTAAGGTTGACAAATTATTAAACATTCTAGTGTAAAAAATTAAGAGATTTCTGCTTAAAATTCTGTTCAAAACAGTATGAAGGACATATATTACATCTCTTTTTATAAAGAATGTACCATAACTGTAAGCTGTAATGGATTCTTAATTATCAACTGCAGTGTTACATGCATTCCAATGTCAGTCATGAAATTTCTTTATCATAGGATATTTCAACCTGATTCTTCATGGGTTTTAAAAATATAATTCTATAGCCAAAGCATGAACATTCAAAATTTTTACCACAAAGATTTTATTTTCTAAAGAAGCAAAATTAAAGATTTTACTGTAAGGTGTTCCATGACAAATCTATACTGTATATGAAGATTGTGTTGTATTACCTCCAATGATGTCCCTATAACAAGAAGAAGATCAGTAAAGTGGACTTCTGTATGATAATCCCAAAACTGAGTGGGCAGATTCTCACCAAAGAAGACAATATCTGGTTTCACTTTACCCTGTAAAATGGAAAAGACAAACATGTTTAATATTCATACCAAGTAAGAAATACATAAAAATTAATTGCTATTTTGGTTCCTCTTATTATTTTGATTAAGTATTGATACCTCAGTAAACTTGAGAGATTTTTGTAACTTCTGGTTTCCAGAAACTATATATGACTCCTTACAATTAGGAGATGTGATCAAGTACTACAGTATAAGTACCTATATGAAAAACTTTTAGCTTTTCCTTAAAAAGCGATATCCTCAATTAAGGGTTATGAGATGGTCAGTCGTCACACTCCAGGCCATGTATGCAAATAATTTGTGATTGGACAAGTTGCCGATGGACATTTCCCTGATGAACATTTGAGTAAACAGACATTTCACTGGCAAATATCTGACCAACAGATATTTTACTGATGGACATTTAGTCAACAGACATTTCACAGAAATATATGGTAATGGGCTAAACGGACATATAGTATGGTCTTTTAAATTATGCATATTATTTCTATCTTTTTGTAATTGCTTTATAAAAAAACTATAAAATCTATGAAAAGATATCATTGTATGATGATGAAATCTTTATTACACATACAAGTATACCAATGTATTAAAGATAACTATAAAGTAAATGGTATAAAAGAACCATAAACCACAATATTAAAAGATTGTGGGAAAATCCTCTAAAGAAATCAATAATAATATATGTATATTGATGAACTGGCCTTTACTTCAACAGAAAGTCAAAAAGGTATTTTTCTACAGAATGTAGGCAGGTATATAACTGACTATACAGTATAGAAATCAAAATGATTCTGAGAATAAGTTTTACAGCTATATTTTGTATGTGAGTTAGAAAAACAACAATTTTGCCAATCGTCAATTTGGCTAAATCCAATAAAAGGGATTTTGACGAAGGAAAAATCTATTTCTAGGAAGAGGCCTGTGACGCCCGGTGAAAAGTCCTTCTTTGTACCTTTTCTAATATAAATCTTCCAAATATGTATACTAGAGAAAGATAAAAGCATGGAATGCAGAGGTTACAACCCTCGCGCGAACACCTTGTAGGTGTCGTATATTTAACAAGGGCGTGTGAAAACCACTATTCACAGGCTGTCTTCCATTTAGATAATCCCTTCATCAATGGGGAGGGCCGTGACAGGCCCTAGAGAACACAGTTGGACTACCCCACCGACACCTACCACGCACACTCTCTAGGACATCCTTCTGTTTTGGACTTGCCAGATAAGTTGGTAGTGTTTTGATAAGTGTTTTTTCGCAAGTGTTTGTCGTTAATTCAACATGACTGACGTTGCTACTTCACCTTTACCAATGTTAAGTACCATAGTTTGTTTTGACAGTTTTTTGCAGTACCGGGCATTTGTTCTGTTTCCAGTATTGTGGATTTGAGTTTTGGAAGCGATTGGCCTGCCTCCGTATCGGAAGCCATTTTGAGTTAATCTTGCCCATCTGGTACTCTGTCATCTAGGTTATATCACTTACGTTTCATGACCTATTTTATTATCATTATTTATTATTAGTTTTTAATATGGTATTTATTTGCTAGCAAGTCCAATTTGGACCTACGAAGAATAGCGATTTAGTCTTTGTTATAGTTTTGTACTCGCCTCAGGAAGGTGTTCGTTTTAGACTATATCTTTGTTTATTTGTTACGTTGTCGTTATTCTTCGTTCTTGGTTATTACATTTCCTAAGAAAAAAGCAATCAATTTTATTATTTTTCTTATCATATTATTGTGTGCTGTTGGTTTTTTATTATATAACCTTAAGAACGTGAGCATAGAGTGCTCGTTTTTCTGTTCTACTAAATCCAATAAAATATTTGTTGGACTTGTGTATTGGTGAAATGTCAATTTTGCTATATCTCAGTCACTCAAATGTCTGTTGATCAACTGTCTGTCAGTGAACTGTCCATCAGTCATCTGTACAAAAGTAAAATTATCAAAATGTGATATTAACAATGGATTATATTTTAGGACTGTCCTCATGTCAACTAACAAAGAATAGAAAGTCTTGAACACAATTCCTTAAAATTTGTTTACCAGAATCCTTAACTGGATATCAGGCCATCATGCAATAATGATATGATGTAAGTAGCACAATATTATGTCTGTACAGTTATTTATTTAAAATAGCCAAAATATCAGAGGCAGAGAGTACGTGTACACTGCTTGTGGCCAATAAAAATTGTGTCTTGCGCACTTACAGGTGGGTGGAATTTTACTGTCACCTGCCAGCTGTTTTAACTACCTTGTTTTAATTCATCATCCATTCCAGCTTCAGTGAAGTCTCTTATTAAAAGACAATTGTTTGTATTTGTGTAGAAAAAATGTGTTTGATTGTATGAATTCTAAATTGTCTGAATTTTGGGACTGGGTAATGTGAGTTATTTATTAATTATACAAAGTTTAAAGGTAATTAGAATTTTCACTAGCTTTATAAACCTGAATTAATTAAAATAGGGAATATGTTCAATGGAAGCTGGAATGGTTGTTAAATTCAATGATGAGGCATTTAACTACAGAAGGTGGAAGTGGGTAGCCCGAACTACCCTCTTGTCGATGACTCTAACTTATGACCTGTGCCTCAGGACTATGGGTAGTTGTAGTTGAGGTGGGAAGTTTGACTTTAATGAATATGACAAATTCGTAGATAATTTGTATTTTTCCTAACGATACAAACTTAGCTATTTACATGGGGTAATTACTTCGGCGCAGCTGATGACGAGCCATAAAGTTTTAATGAGGGTTTCCTACCCCACCGCTAGTTAGCGGGGGGGGGGGGGGGGGGGGGGGGTTAGCTGGTTATCCTTCCACCGTCACACACACCGGTAATTAGTTCACTTTACTTAGAGGTAGGACTTATCTTGGGGGACAGGGCTGGCAGGCACATAACTGTAAATAGCTAGGTTTGTATCGTTAGGAAAAATACAAATTATCTACGAATTTGTCATTTGTTCCGTAACTGAATACAAACCACACTATTTACATGGGGTGACTCAACCCTTAGGAAGGGAGGTAAGTCCTCTGCCATACTGGCTTTGGCTTGCCCGGGCGCCCCGAACCCGAGTTCATGAAGGAACTCGAGGGTTGGGGCTCCTGCGCCTCGCAGGCAGTCAAAGGCTGCTGCGGCCAACGTAAGTTGTGTGTGAAGGTGAGCAGTGACACGTCCTAGGAAGTTGACCTGGAGTCCCTTATAAGGAAATCTAGGCTAGGACTACCCAATACCACCTCGTCAGGGTATGGGGACATGCCAGTATTACAAGTTAATACTAGGAACACAAGGAAGCATGGCTTACCTGCAGAGGTTCGAGGTCAGCTGTGCAAAGGACCCAGGATGCTGTTTTTCTCCAAGGGAGGAGAGGATGAAGAAAAGAAAAGGGCCAGACAGATCTTTTCATTCACACAGACTAACACCAGGTAACAATGCCCTCAACCTTCTGCTACTTGTCCAATTAGGAGCCTGAGTTTAGACCAGCTGTTGTGCAGCCACCACAGGGATGATAGAAAACCTATCGAGCCACCTGTGTGTCATGTCTTGCAGGTAATGGGCTGTGAAGGTAGTCTGACGCTTCCACACCCCAGCTTGCAGGACCTGTGTCACAGAAAAGTTCTTCTTGAAGGCCAGGGACGTAGCCATGCCCCTGACATCATGCGCCCTAGGGCGCCGTGACGGGGGAGGGTCAGAACTCAAGGCCAGGTGGATTACCTTGCGGATCCAGGCTGAGATGGTGTTTCTGGTGACCCTCCTCTTCGTTGCCCCAGTGCTAACAAACAAAGCTCGCACTTGGGGCCGGACTGCAGCTGTTCTCTTCAGATACAACCTCAGACTCCTGACTGGGCACAGTAGGAGATGGTCTGGGTCATCTATTACAGAACGAAGACTCGATACCTGGAAGGAGTCGAACCTAGGGTCTGGCACTCCCGGGTTCTGAGTCTTAGCAACAAACTAGGGACGAAGCTGAACGTTACCTCCCCCCATCACCTTGAATGGGCGACGTCGTAGGAGAGACCATGAAGTTCGCTGACTCGCTTGGCCGAGGCCAAAGCTAGCAGGAACACCGTCTACCAGGTAAGGTGGCGATCTGAAGCCTGGCGTAATGGTTCGTAGGGAGGCCTCTTAAGAGACCTGAGGACTTGAACCACGTTCCAAGGAGGAGGTCTCACTTCCGACTGAGGGCAGGTAAGTTCGTAACTCCGTATGAGCAGAGACAGTTCCAGCGAGGAGGAAATGTCCATTCCTTTGAGCCTGAAGGCAAGACTTAAGGCTGAGCGATAGCCTTTCACTGCCGAGACTGAAAGGCGCATTTCTTCCCGCAGATACACAAGGAACTCCACTATTGCTGGTAAAGTGGCATCGAGGGGAGAGATACCCCTTCCACGGCACCAACCACAGAAAACTCGCCACTTCGCCTGGTAGACTCCTGCGGATGACCTGCGCAGATGGCCAGACATCCTTTCCGCAACTTGTTGCGAAAATCCTCTCTCTTTGAGGAGATGCTGGATAGTCTCCAGGCGTGAATTCGAAGCAAAGCTACGGCTTTGTGGAAGATGTTGGAGTGTGGTTGTTTGAGTAGCTCGTGACGTGGAGGGAGTTCCCTCGGAATCTCCGCGAGGAGCTGCAGAAGGTCTGGAAACCACTCTGTGTGATGCCATAGCGGAGCTATTAAGGTCATCGAGAAATTGACCGATGTTCTGGTCTTGTTGAGGACCCTCCTCATCAGACAGAACGGGGGAAAGGCGTACACGTCGACGTTGTCCCACCGTTGTTGGAAGGCATCTTGCCAGAGGGCCTTGGGGTCCGGGATTGGGGAACAGTACAGCGGAAGCTTGGTGTTCAACGCCGTAGCGAACAGGTCCACAGTCGGGGAATCCCACAAAGTCAGGACTTTGTTGGCTATCCGAGGATCCAAAGACCATTCGGTACTCACTATCTGCGTCGCTCTGCTCAGACTGTCGGCGAGCACATTCCTCTTGCCTGGAATGAAGCGAGCCGCAAGTGATATCGAGTGGACTTCGGACCATCTCAGGATCTTTACTGCAAGATGGGACAGCTGTTCTGAAAAGGTTCCTCCCTGCTTGTTGATGTAAGCCACCACCATGGTGTTGTCGCTCATCACCACTACGGAGTGGCCCGCCAGGACTTTGAAGGGCCAGGAAAACGGCCTTCATCTCCAGCAGGTTTATGTGAAGGTACTTTTCTGATTCCGACCACAGGCCTGAGGCTTTGATGAGTCCGAAAACAGCATCAAATCCGGGGAGGAGACGAGAAGATACACTCCCTTTCGTAGATTCTCGTCTGCCACCCACCACTCCAGGTCCGACCGTTCCGCAGATCCCAAAGGGATCAGGATGTCCGGGGAGTCGAGTCCTTGACTCCACCGGGACTTCAGTCGCCACTGAAGGGATCTCATCCTGAGGCGACTGTTGGGGACGAGACCGGTTAGAGAGGAGAGGTGGCCGAGGAGACGAAGCCATGATTGGGCTCGGAGTTCTTCTCGAATGAGGAAAGGTTTCGCGACCTTCCTCAGCCTTGCTATCCTTTCGTCTGATGGGAAGGCTTTGTGGAGATTGGTGTCTATGATCATGCCTAGACATACCAGTTTCTGAGAGGGCTGCAGAGAGGACTTCTCGAGGTTTACCACGATCCCCAGATCCCGGCAAACTTCAAGGAGCTTGTCTCGGTGGCGAAGAAGGGATGCCTCCGAGTCTGCCAGGATCAACCAATCGTCCAGGTAACGAAGGAGACGGATGCCGATCCTGTGAGCCCAAGAAGAGATGATGGTGAAGACTCTGGTGAACACCTGAGGTGCTGTGGAGAGACCGAAACACAACACCATGAACTGGTAGATCTTGTGGTCTAGGCAAAATCCGCCGTCTCCATGCTGAACGGAGTCTGCTTGACAAACCCGTTCAGGGTCGAGAGATCGATGACTGGTTTCCAGCCTCCAGACGCCTTTCTCACATAAAAAGAGTCGACTGTAGAAGCCTGGGGACCGGTCCACGACCTCCTGGAGAGCGTCCTTCTCCAACATGGTCTGGACTTTGGCCCGGAGGGCCTGCCCTTTTGCCGACCCCATGGCAAGAGAGCTCAACGACACTGGATTCGCTGTCAGGGGAGGTAGAGATGCCGTGAACGGGACGCGATACCCTTGAGACATCACAGAGATCGTCCAGGTATCCGCCCCGAGTTGCTGCCACCTTGCTGCACAACTCTGAAGGCACCCCCCCACTGGTGGACATGCAGGGGGATTGCCACCCCTAGCGTTTCCGGCCTCGGCCGGTACCTCTAGGGTTCTTGCTTCCCCTGGAGGACTTCTTGCCCCTTCTGCCCTTGGCA
Source organism: Palaemon carinicauda (assembly GCF_036898095.1). Classification (NCBI taxonomy): domain Eukaryota; kingdom Metazoa; phylum Arthropoda; class Malacostraca; order Decapoda; family Palaemonidae; genus Palaemon; species Palaemon carinicauda. The sequence continues at coordinate 134,518,313 of NC_090729.1, forward strand.
GGAAAGGGCTTAGACACCTTGGGCTGTAGGGCCTCGATGTCCGGGCCCTATGGATGAGGGAATCCTGATTGGATTTCCTCCACCTCTCGGCCGTGAGCTCCACGTCCCTAGGCTCGAACAGACTCTTACCGAGGAGGGAAGAGTGTCTGAGCCTGCTAGTCTCGGCGCTGGGAACCTTATGGTAAAACCTCTCAGCCACCACGTCCCGACGCTTGAGGACCGTGTTGGCCCACAAGCTCGAGACCTGGTGGGACAGGAACTCGATGGTCCGAGCGCCCGAGAGGAGGAAGGTCTCCAGCGCTTTCCTGGTGCTCTCCTTGGAGAGGTCCTCGGACCGCACCAGGATGCCCAGAGATCCCAGCCAGATGTCTAGCCATGAAGCGGCCTGAATGGCGCACTTGATGACCTTCTCCTGACTCTGGATCTCAGTGGCTGAGAAGGACACGTGCCGGTTGGAGAGTCTCTCAAGAGGGACTCCCCCTGTGAGTTCTTCTACGGAGTGGTGTAGGGGAAGACTCAGAGAGGACTCCTCGAGGATCTCGAAATACCTACTCTGATGGACTCGAGGAGGAGGGAGGAGCTTATTTCCGGCACTCAACCTGCTGGAGGAGGCAAGCTCCGAGAGTTGTCCTTCGATCTTGTCTCTGGCACTCTTCATCCCCTGAGATCAGGGCAAAGCTGCACTGGCCCTAGAGGGTTTTTGAGTGCCATAGACACGATCCAGAACCGTGTCCTTCCCTTCACGAGGAGGGACCTCAGGGTCTGGGATCCCGTTTAGACTCCTCATGAGGGTCAGGACTTGCCAGAATGCATGTTCCGACTCCTGGTGCTCGCCTCCTGATGGACTTGCAGCGAAGTCTCCTGTCCCCAAGGGCTCTTCCTGGGGGGACACGTGGGCATCCTCGACCGCCCTAGGCTGCTCCTGTCTGATCCTGGCTGACAATTTAGGAATCGTCTTAGAGTCCTTAGATTCCCTCCTGGTGGGATACAGGACTCTAAAAGCGAAGGAGGCAGGTCCTTCTCCACCTCAGGATGAGGAGACCTTTCAGAAGGGGGAGGAACTTCCTCCATTGGTGCGATGGGGAGGTCCTCCTGTTCGACCGACTCCCCTGAGGATTGGTACTCCTCCTCCGCAGGGGAGGGCGAGAAGGTCTGAGGTGGAGTAGAAGCCTTGCCTAAGGATCCGCGAGGGGACAGCCTAGGTCTCGGAGGAGGATCCATGGGCGAGACTCCTCTCTTCCTCTTCAGGGGGGAGGAAACTGCCGCTGGTTCGCGACCCGAATCAGAGAGGGCTGGCTTAATCGCCCGCACGAGAGCTCTGAGGAGGGTATCAAACCACGGCTGTTGACTGACAGCGGCGCTGTCAAACACTCCCTCTGGAGGAAAGGGGATCGAAGGATCCCTAGGAGGAGTCAAGAAATGAGAGTTCGCCTTCTGGGCTGGAAAAGAAGAATCCCTAGACCTGCCCGGGGAGCGTTCCCCTTCTGGCGAGCGCGCTGGTCTGCGCTTGCGGGGAGGGGAGCGCGACAAGGAAGAATCCGCCTGTAGGCGGTTGCGCTAGGGCTCTTGAACCGGGCTCGGAACAGGGTCGCGCGCGGAAGGGTAGCGCGATGCTGGAAAATCGCGAGCACAAGCCAAATCGCGCGCGCGCGCACCCGCGTGGGCGGCGATGCTGGATAATCGCGCCCACGCGCACCCTTGTGGGCGGGGGCGGGCGCGAGGGAGTGATGGCACGCAGATGGATCAATGGCGCGGCCATGCGTTGACGATCTGGGAGCGCGAGCCGGAATAAGGGAGCGAGAGCGCGTAAGTGACGGTGTCGGCGTACGGCGAGCAGGAACTGGATTAGGAACTGGTCGAACGTGCGGGCGTGCAGCAACCTGGTGCGACCCTCAAGGGCGCGAGATGACAGGGGCGCCTGTGCGCATGTCTGGGAGAACTCGCCGCGAGGGCGATAGCGCTGTAGCAGGGTCGCGAGAGACCTGTGGGCGACGGTCGGGAAGGACTGGTCTTTCCGCCTGTGCGGGCGCTAAATGTGCTGGCGACTGTCGGCGCGCATAGTGTGCAACAGGAACAGGTCGCATCGGGATTCGCTGCTTCGGAGGTCGCGTGGTGCGAACAGCGGGAGGGTGTTCTGGAGCGCCCGCGGTTGCCTTGAACACACGCACAGGGCGCGCAGCTGGAACCGGACGCGTTAGATGAGCGTCGCGCGCGATAGTGTCGGCAGCAGACTCGCGCGGTTCCAGAGGGGGCTGTGAGCGCCTGTGCGCTGACTTAGCCGCCTCTGGAGCAACGTGCTGAGTCGGCGCGACATGTGATCGCGCATCGCAAACCTCCTTCGCATCGCGACCCTCCTTTGTAGCGCGAACCTCTTTTGGTGAGCGCGATGATTCTGAGGCGACACGTGGGAGCGTTGGAGAACGCGTGAGCGCTGAGGCTGGAATCGAGTGAGAACGCGTGTCGCGTCTCTCCCCCGTGGGGCGCGACGAGTCCGCAGGAACCTGTGGGCGCCTGTGCGCCAACTCTGGAACCTTTTGGACCGCGCGCGATGCTACCGGAACTGGGGGTCGCAGCAGCGCTGGTAACGGTGGACGCGTGTGCGCCTTAACAGGAACTGGCCGCGCGAGCGCAGGTAAGCGCGGCGCCGCTACAGCAGGGCGCGTTTGCGCAGTTGGGAGTTTGCGCGCTACATCAGGAATAGCTGTCGATGGGCGTGGGCGCGCAGGGGAACCCTGGCGCTTAACGGGATCAGCGGCGCGAACGCCTAACGGTGAGCGCCGAAGCGCTTTATCAGCGACATCAGGAACAACAGCAGCGGGCGCAGGCGGAGCCTTACGCTTAGGGACGAGCGACGCAGTTTTGCGCTCAAGTCCCTGAGACCCCAAAGTGCCTGGAGACTGCGCAGTGGCAGACTCAGGGGGCGCGTAAAGCGCATCAGCAGCCTTGGATGTAGAGGGTTGAGGAGACCCTTGTCCCGAAGGACGACCATCCTCCGAAGGGGATCGCGAACGATCCCCGGAGAGGTCTAGGGTGGTAGCTGGCAGGACAGGGGAGCGGCGAGTTGTCTCCTCCACAGAGGATTGTGGGGACGACGAGCCGAAGAGGCGCCTCCTAACCCCTTTAAAGGGAGAAGGAAGACCTCTACGGCGAAGGGGAGGGCGAGCCTTCCGCCTTATACGCCCACGAGGGGCCGTTGGATCAGCAAGCTGACCATCATGGGGCCTCCGAAGAGGCGTCTCTACCAGAAAACTCCCCCGAGAGGGAGCCTCAGTGGAAGGAGAGACCGTAGGACTCAGCTCCTCCCTCAAAGAATGTTCCGAGGGGGAGACAGAGCCTTCCGCTACCGCAGCCACAGGAACAGGTGTTTGGACAGACCCACGGGATGTTTCTGAGACAACCACGTCAACTACAGACAGAGGATCTATCTCCGCCGTAGTTAACGACTGTTCGGCGGCCGCACCCCGCTTGATCATGTCAAACAGGACTTCCTTGGAGGGCGAACCCTGTAGCCCCAAGGAAGCCCAAAGCTGAAAAAGATCATTGTTAGACACAAAGACCTCCTCCGAGGGGGGAGGGGCAACAGCCTCGCTATGGTAGGCAACGGCCTCTCCCTCACCACGGGATCGGTTAATAACATCAACATTACGGTCTATGCTACCACTCGCCGGCCTCTCGGAAGAGGCCGCCCGAGCGGGAGCTTTGGAGGAGGAATGGGCGGCAGAAGAAGAAGACCTAGGATTTTCTCTCTCTCGAGAAAACTCGGAAGGAGAACGATCCTTTTTAGCCTTCTTCTTACGTCGCCGGGCAAACCTCTTCCACTGGGAGGTAGACCACTCCCTACACTCAATACACACATTAGCACTATCACACCATTGGCCCCTACACTGAGGGCATAAGGAGTGCGGATCTGTTTCTACGGCCGACATAAAGGTCCCACAAGGGCGGCCGGGAAGTCCAGGGCAAGTGTGCATGAGGAGAATAGAGGCCAACTTCACACACAAACACTGAAAGAAAAAGCAAACAAAAATTATGGCAGTCACAAGAGAGGAGAGCGCTGACGGGTCTGTCGTCTCTCCGAGCCAAAAGTAAAGTGAACTAATTACCGGTGTGTGTGAGGGTGGAAGGGTAGCCAGTTACCCCCCCCCTCTAACTAGCGGTGGGGTAGGAAACCCTCGTTAAAACTTTATGGCTCGTCATCGGCTGCGCCGAAGTAATTACCCCATGTAAATAGCGCGGTTTGTATTCAGTTACGGAACAAATATAATTACTGTAGTAGCTAGGAAAAATCCCAGAGTTCAAAAGTATTTTATATTTTTCCTAATTATAGGAACCTGTGTCCTTTGGTATAAGCATGTCTACAGTAAAGCTCGAACAGCCATTGAAAATTTAACAAGGTACAGCAGCTACATCCACCATAGGATAGGTAAGGCCTAAACAACCATCAGTCAGCTACACACTCATTATTGAGCATAGGCCTGGGACTTACAGGGTGGTTGAGACAGGAAATGTTAACACTATGGACTCGGGTTTATATACAGTAGTTTGAAAAATACAAATTACCGTATTTAAAAGATTTGTAATTTTTTCTTACACAGATACAAACCATCGTCCTATAATAGGAGAGTCACCCTTAGGAGGGAGGAAGTCCTTATGAACCAAAAACTCACTGGTATAACTTTCTCTGGTCATGTTTAGGAGCTTAGGTTATGACTATTGCTGGCCTCTTAACAGTGTAAGCATGATGACACACGAGCTAGGTTAGGTCAATACCAAGTGTAAATGGTAATTGGTTACAGGAGAACCTACATCTCTGTATAGGATATGTTGTTTGATTATATCATATATGCATTTTATAAGAAATGGGTTTGCATACATTTCATCTATCCTCCCCCTTGCTGGGGAAAATGGGGATGATACTCCTTAATAAATTTTATCTGAAAAGAAAAGTTGCTTGGATATTGAGCTTACGAGCCTTTGATGGCCAATTCAGCTTATAAGGCCACGCCTGTTGCACCCCTAAGAAAGGGGGGATGAAAGAAAAAGTATGTCCAACCTGCTTTCTTAGATGAGAGACTTCCTATTCCATGAAGGAGCTAGGCTGGCAAAATACCCTGATGAGCAGCCACCACAGCACCAAGAGTAAAGGAAGCCAAGTACTTGTGGGTAGTGGAAGGTGAAGATTGTCTGGCATTTCCAGACTCCTGCATTCAAGACCTGCACCGCTGACACGTTCTTCCTAAAAGTTTGAGTGGAGCCAATACCCATGACTTCTTGAGCCCTTGCCAGGTTTGACTCTTCAGTACTCTCATTGTCTGGATGATAATGCCTATCCTTAAACCAACAAATGATACACTATTCTTCAGCATCTTTCTCTTGGTCCTCCTGGTGATAAAAATGCCTCTGGGGCTCAGGGCATAGAACCCGCACTGGACAGACAAGCAAGTCGATCCTGATTTCCTAGGAGCACCTCTTGGAGAGAAGAGATGGAAAAGAAATTAAACTTGGTAATGTGGACATAAGGGTTTTGGCCATGAACTCTGTAGGAAAAGTAAAATAGACCTTCCATCCTTTTGAACTACATATGGCATACAAGATGTCATGAAGCTCGTGTAACTGTTTTGTCAATGCATGTTCAGTCTTGAGTGTCAGAGCTCGCAGTCTGATGCCAATCTCAAAGGTTCATATGGGCATACATAAGAGATTTGAGAACACAGGTCATGTTCCACTATGAGGTCCTGAGATCCAGGGGTGAGCAAGACTGCTCAAAACTCCTCATGAGCATAGACTTTTCCTGTGAGGAGAAAAGGTCTAAGCACTCCAGTCTGAGGACCTGGCCCAAGGCTGAGTGATAACCTTTCACCACAGACTGAGTGAAGCTTCTTTCAGGGAAAGAATACCAGAAAATCAGCTATTAATTGCAGGGAGGCTCTGACCACAAGAAGTATCCTTTCTACAACACCAATTGCAGAACATGGTCCACTTTCCATGGTAGGCAACTGCAGAAGACCATTGCAGGTATTCAGACCTATCCTGTGCAGTTCCTAGCAAACAGAATTTTAATAATAAGTATCAAAATAAATTTAAGATAAACTAAAGATTCTAGATTACAGTATATACTTCCTACATCTGATTAAAGTTGCCAGATGTCTTGTTTTTTTGGGGGGACATGTCCCAAATTTGATAATTTTGTATCTTGTCCCACACTGACCCTTCTGGGACATCCTTATTGTTCCAATCTTAGTCCATTAAAATAAAAATATATTTTTACCACCTTTAAATTAATTTTACTTGAAACTTTGTACAATATGTACAGTAATTATAATCTATTGTCTTTTCTCAGATTTTATCAATGAAAATAAAATTTGAATAACCAAATGATGAGCCTAGTCTTTCGGTAGTTTAATTAGAGCTGCTAACAGTGTTTGCAACTAGTTCAACAGAGCATTGAGCATTAGTGATGCACACAAAAGGCAAACTTCTTTAGGTTCCAGTCATTGTCGTCATATAGCCACAGGTAAACACCACCGCAGAGGATGCCCCAACTTGCTATCATAACAATGGGATGGCTGCAAAAAACACAAAGATGATGAGGATCAATGGCAGGTAACTTTATGTAGACACAACCACATATCTCTGTACTTTTCCATTTATTCTGAAATTTAAACAAAAAATTGCCCAAAATTTAAGAGGCAGCAAGAGTATGTCTGTACTGCTTGTTGCTGAAATCAAAAGTGCTAGTCTTAATGACCGACAGGTGGGCGTAGCTCTTATCAGTAGTCATAACTACCTCATTAAGTTTTAAGTCGGTCCAGCTTTGCTGAATTCATACTCCTAATAAAGTGTGATAATTTGTATCTGTGTATGAACAAATACATCTCTAAATCAATCTAGTAAATATAACACAGAAGAGAAACTCTCAATGCATAAAAAATATCATAATCGGTCACTTACTTTACATTTGGCTTCTGAACATAAAGGTACTTCACCATCAAGAATGGCTTGTTTTGCTTTATCTCCAGGATAGATTTTATTGCAAAGTGTGCAAGATGCTGTTGCAAAAGTCCCATGAGCTTCCATGAGTTTTGTCTCTGGGATGCCAGCAACTGTCAGATAACAATGCAGTATTCAAAACAAAAAGAATAACATCAGATTGCATACACACTTATACATCTCCTGTATGACATCAACACTGACACTTAAGCACTATTGTAAGTGATACCCTGCTCAACAATTGTATGATATAAATTTCTACCAGCCTTAAGAGTCATTATATAACTATACTATGGATATTTAAGCTTCAATATTTCTACTTCACAAAAAGTTACTATACTTAAATAGTATGACAAATTCGGAGATAATTTGTATTTTTCCTAACCATACAAACCTTAGCTATTTACATGGGGTATTACTTTCGGCATAGCTGAAATGACGAGCCATTAGATTTTTAACGAGGGTTTACTACCCCCTCGCTAGTTAACGAGGGGGTAGGGGAGGGGTAGCTAGCTACCCCTCCCCCCTCACACACCGGTGAACTGATTCACTTCGCTTAGAGGTAGGACTTCACAGGGGACAGGGCTGGCGGGCAAGTAAGTATAAATAGCTAAGGTTTGTATGGTTAGGAAAAATACAAATTATCTCCGAATTTGTCATTTGTTCCGTAACCAAAATACAAACCACGCTATTTACATGGGGTGACTCAACCCTTAGGTAGGGTGGTAAGTCCCAGCCTTACTGGCTTTGGCTTTGCCCGGGGACTCAGGATCCGAGTGTGTAGTACTCGAGATAAGGAGTCCCTGCACCTCGCAAGTGCGGCCTACGTAAGCTAGTGTGTGAAGGAAAGAAGTGTGACTCATCCTAGGAAGTTGACCTGAAGTCCTTTAGATGGAAATCTAGGCTAGGACGTTCCCAATACCACCTCATCAGGGTATTGGGGACGCGACAGTATTATATTAATACTCGGAACACAAGGAAGCATGGTTTACCTGCAGTGGTTTGACGTCAGCTGCGCAGAGAACCCAGGATGCTGCTTTCCCCAAGAGAGGGGAGGATGAAGAAAAGAGTAAGGGCCAGACATACTTTTTTATTCATGCAGACTAAAACCGGGTAACAATGCCCTCAACCTTCTGCTACTTGTCCATTAAGGAGCCTGAGGTTAGACCAGCTGTTGTGCAGCCACCACAGGGGCGATAAAGAACGTATCGAGCCTCCTGTGGGTCACGTCCTGCAGGTAGTGGGCTGTGAAGGTCGTTTGGCCCTTCCAGACCCTAGCTTGTAGAACCTGCGTCACTGAGAAATTTCTCTTGAATGCCAGGGACGTAGTGATGCCTCTGACATCGTGTGCTCTCGTGCGACGTGACGGAGGAGGATCTGGATTAAGGGAATGGTGGATAACCCTGCGAATCCAAGCTGAGATGGTGTTCTTAGTGACCCTCCTTTTCGTCCTCCCTGTGCTCACAAACAGGGCTTGCACTCGAGGACGAACTGCAGCTGTTCTCTTCAGATAGAGCCTCAGACTCCTTACTGGGCACAGTAGGAGATGGTCTGGGTCATCTGTTACAGAACGGAGACTCGAAATCCTGAAGGCGTCGAACCGTGGGTCCGGAACTCCAGGATTCAGTCTTAGCAACAAACTCAGGGACGAACCCGAACGTTATCTCCCCCATCCCCTTGAATGGGCGACGTCCTACGAGAGACCATGAAGTTCACTGATTTGCTTGGCAGAGGCCAAAGCAAGCAGGAACACCGTCTTCCAAGTCAGGTGACGATCAGAAGCCTGGTGTAATGGTTCGAACGGAGGTCTCTTAAGAGACCTGAGGACACGAACCACGTTCCATGGAGGGGGTCTCACTTCCGACTGAGGGCAGGTAAGCTCGTAGCTTCGTATGAGTAGGGAAAGTTTCAGCGAAGAGGAAATGTCTATTCCTTTTAGCCTGAAGGCCAGGCTTAAGGCTGAGCGATAGCCTTTCACCGCCGAGACCGAAAGGCGCATTTCTTCCCGCAAATACACAAGAAACTCCGCTATTGCTGGAATAGTGGCATCGAGGGGAGAGATACCCCTTCCACGACACCAACCACAGAAGACTCTCCACTTCACCTGGTAGACCCCTGCAGATGACTTTCGCAGGTGTCGAGACATCCTCTTCGCAACTTGTTGCGAAAAGCCTCTCTCTGTGAGGAAATGCTGGATAGTCTCCAGGCGTGAAGCCGAAGTGATGCTACGGCTTTGTGGAAGATGTTGCAGTGTGGTTGCTTGAGTAGCTCGTGTCGTGGAGGAAGCTCTCTCGGGAGTTCCGTCAGGAGCTGCAGAAGGTCCGGGAACCACTCTGCATGATGCCATAGCGGAGCTATTAGGGTCATCAACAGGTTGACCGATAGACTGGTCTTGTTGAGCACCCTTCTCATCAGACAGAACGGTGGGAAGGCGTAGACGTCGATGTTGTTCCACCGTTGTTGAAAGGCATCTTGCCACAGTGCCTTGGGGTCCGGGACTGGGGAACAGTACAGCGGAAGCTTAAAGTTCAAGGCTGTCACGAACAGGTCCACCGTCAGGGAACCCCACAGAGTCAGAACTTTGTTAGCTACTAGAGGATCCAAAGACCAGTTGGTACTCACTATCTGCGATGCTCTGCTCAGACTGTTGGCGAGCACATTCCCCTTGCCCAGAATGAAGCGAGCTGATAGTGGAATCAAGTGGGCTTTGGTCCATCTCAGTACCTCTACTGCAAGATGGGAAAGCTGTTGTGAAAAGGTACCTCCCTGCTTGTTGATGTAAGCCACCACCGTGGTGTTGTCGCTCATCACCACCAGGGAGTGACCCGCCAGGATCTGTTGGAACTGTTTAAGTGCCAGATATATGGCCTTCATTTCTAGCAGATTTATGTGGAGGCACTTTTCTAATTCTGACCATAGGCCTGAGATCTTGTGGTTCAGAATGTGGGGCCCCCACCCTTCTTTTGAAGCATCCGAGAAACAGCATCAAATCCGGGGGAGGACGAGAAGATCCACTACCTTTCGAAGGTTTTCGTCCGTCACCCACCACTGAAGGTCCGTCCGTTCCGTAGGGCCCATAGGGACCAGGATGTCCGGGGAATCGTGGCCTAGATTCCACCGGGACTTGAGCCGCCATTGCAGGGATCTCATCCTGAGGCGGCCGTTTGGAACCAGACGGGCTAGGGAGGAAGGGTGACCTAGAAGACGTAACCACGATTGGGCTGGAAGCTCTTCTCGTCTGAGGAAAGGATCTGCGACCCTCCTCAACCTTGCTATCCTGTCATCTGATGGAAAGGCTTTGTGGAGATTGGTGTCCAATATCATGCCTAGATATACCAGTCGTTGAGATGGGAGCAGAGAAGACTTCTCGAGATTTACCATGATCCCTAGATCTTGGCAAAGTCCCAGAAGCTTGTCTCGGTGTTGAAGAAGGGTCGATTCCGAGTCTGCCAGGATCAGCCAGTCGTCCAGATAACGGAGGAGACGGATGCCGATCCTGTGTGCCCACGAAGATATCAGGGTGAACACTCTGGTGAAAACCTGCGGTGCTGTGGAGAGACTGAAACACAGCACCTTGAACTGGTAGATCTTGTTGTCTAGGCTGAATCTCAAGTACTTCCTGGAAGACGGATGGATTGGGATCTGGAAGTACGCGTCCTTCAGATCCAGTGTACACATGAAGTCTTGCGGTCTCACTGCAAGTCTGACCCTGTCTGCTGTCTCCATGCTGAACGGAGTTTGTTTGACAAACTTGTTCAGGGCTGAGAGGTCGATGACAGGTCTCCAGCCTCCAGACGCCTTCTTTACAAGAAAGAGTCGACTGAAGAAGCCTGGGGAGCCGTCGACGATCTCCTGGAGAGCATCCTTCTTGAGCATGGTCTCGACTTCTGCTTGAAGGGCTAGCCCCTTTACCGATCCCATGACATAGGAGCACAACGACACTGGATTCGCTGTCAGGGGAGGAAGAGATGTCGTGAATGGGACGCAATATCCCTGACTGATCACGGAGATCGTCCAGGAATCGGCCCCAAGTTGCTGCCACCTGAACGCGCAACTTTGTAGGCATCCCCCCACTGGTGGACATGCAGGGGGATTGCCAATCCTAGCGTTTGCGGCCTGGCCCCTCCCTCTAGGATTCTTGCCTCCCCTGGAGGACTTTCCACCCTTCTTGTCTTTGACAGGAAAGGGCTGCTGTTTGGACAGCTTCGTCTTTGCTGCCGGCGCCGGTTTCGTCAACTTGGACTGGCGAGGTTGTTGGGGTGCTGGAGGTTTGTAGGGCTTATACCTAAGAGCCCTTTGGAGGAGAGAATCGTGGTTCGATTTCCTCCACCTCTCAGCAGCCTGCTCCACATCCTTGGGCTCAAACAGACTCTTTCCTGGGATGGAAGAGTGTCTGAGCTTGCAGACATCCACGGCTGGGACCTTCGCGTGGAACCTCTCGGTCACCGCATCACGACGTTTCAAGATCGAGTTTGCCCACAAGTTTGAAACTTGGTGGGCCAGAAACTCGATGGTACGTGTGCCCGAGAGGAGGAAGGTCTCCAGGGCCTTCCTGGTGCTTTCCTTGGAAAGATCCTCGGAACGCAACAGGATGCCAAGAGACCCTAGCCAGGCATCCAGCCACGAAGTGGCCTGTATGGCACACTTTGCGACTTTCTCCTGACTCAGGATCTCCGTTGGCGAGAATGTCACCTGCCGGTTGGAGAGTCTCTCAAGAGAGACTCCCCTGGTGAGCTCTTCCACGGAGTGGTGAAGAGGAAGAGCTAAACAAGGCTCCTCCATGATCTCGAAGTACCTCCTCTGTTGGACACGAAGAGGTGGGAGGAACTTGTTACCAGCAGAGGAATGGCTGGAGGAGGCAAGTTCTGCGAGCTGGCCCTCGTCCTTATCTCTGGCACTCTTCACCCCTTGGGACCAAGGCAAAGCCGCGCTGGCCTTAGAGGGTTTTTGAGTGTCGTAGACTTGGTCCAGGACCGTATCCTTGCCTTCACGAGGGGCGGTCTCGGGGTCCTTGAACTTGTTGAGGTGCCTCATCAAAGTCAGGACCTGCCAGAAGGCATGCTCTGAATCATGCTGCTCTCCTTCTGGTGAGTTGGCAGCAAAGTCTCCTGTCCCCAGCTGCTCTATTTGGGGGGACACATGGACGTTCTCCTGGGGTCTTGCTGGCACTGGTCGAATCCTTGAAGAAGACTTTAGGATGGTCTTCGAGTCCTTCGGTTCCCTTCTAGGAGGGATGCAGGACTCCAGCAAAGAAGCCTGAGGACTCTTCTCCGCCCCAGTACGCGACGATTCTCCTACTCGAGGTGGGGTCTCTCCCATTGGTGCGGTGGGGGAAGGCCTCACCCCGGTAGATTCTCCTGAGGACGGAAAAGCTTCGTCCACAGGAGAAGGAGAGAATGTCTGAGGGGGGGAAGGAGCCTTCCTTACGGGCTTCTTGGGACCCAGTTTGACCCTAGGAGAAGTCACCACGAACTCCACTCCTCTCTTCCTCTTCAGTGGGGATGCTGGTTTGAGGCACAAATCAGCAAAGGTAGGCTTAACAGCCTGGACGACAGCTCTGATAAGGGACCCAAACCAAGGCTGACGACTGACGGAAGCAGTGTCAGAGACTCCCACTGGAGGGAAGGGGATCGGGCGATCCTTAGGAGTAGACACCACAGGGCCTGCCTGAAAAGAAGAAGAAGAATGCTGCCCAGACCTCTCTGAAAACTTCCCCTCCTCCTGCGAGCGCGCTGTCCTGCGCTTGCGGGGGGGGGGGGGGGGGGTTGTTGTGAAGATGGTGACCTGGTTGTGGGCGCTCCTGGAGACTCGCTCGGTTGCTCACGCTGCGAAACCCGTCGAGAATCGCGTATGGGGTCACACTGGCGCTCACGCGATGAACAAATGGCGGGATCGCGCGCGGGCGAATGTTCACGCAGAGATGAAGGCGCGGGAGCCCGTGGGCGCGCGGGTGAGAGTGCGCGTGGGCGAGAGTGCGCGTGGGCGCGCGTGCCCGTAGGGGCGAGCGTTGGCGACTGATGGTGCACAGGCGAGCGATGGCGCGTTGGCGCGCAGGCGAGCGATGGCGCGTTGGCGCGCAGGCGAGATAGCGCGTGGGCACGTAGGAGACCTTTGGCGTGCAGGATCGTGTGCGCGCGGGCATGCTGAGGGATGCTTGCGTGCAGGCGACAGATAGCGCAGGAGATCGCTGGCGCATGGACAGGAGCAGGCGGCTGAGGCGCACGGCCAACAGGAGTAGAGCAGCGTACCGGGGGCTGCTCGTGGGCGCATGCAGGAGACTTTCCGTGAGCGCGCGGGCGTGTAGCGTCTCGTCCAGCTCTCGAAGGGCGCGAAGGCGAGTGCGCACAATAGCGCGCAGGCGAGCTCTGAGGGCGCGCAGGTGATCGCGGGCGAGAAGGAGAAGGAGGCACCTTCTTGCCTGTGCCCAGATCTGGGGATCGTGGGCGCGCATGCGAACGAGGGCGCGCAGGAGAAGATCGCTGGCGAGCTGGGAATCGTGGGCGCGCCTGGCGTGTGGCAGGAACAGGGTGCGCAGATGTACGCTGGCGCACAGGAGAATGCCGGCACGTAGGCGAGCGCTTGCGAGCAGGAGAGCGCTGGCGAACAGGAGCACGGTGACGAGCAGGAGAGCGCTGACGAGATGACTCTGCCTCTGCTGCAGGAGATCGATGGCGCGCAGGAAGGTCCTCAGCAACAGCAGGAGAGCGCTTGCGCGCTACTGTGCACAGGAGAACATGGGCGCGCAGGTGAAACCTGGCGCTGAAGAGACTTGCTCACATTGTGAGACAAGTCCTTCTGCCCCGAAGGCACCGGAGGCCGTTGGAAAACGGGGTGCGTGGGCGCCCACAGAGCGTCAGCTTCCAGGAACGGAGAAGGCAGGTCCACAGGTCTGGCAGGCGTTGGAGATCGCGAACGATCTGCAGAGAGGTCCAGGGATGCAGCTGCAATGGTCAGCTCACGTCGAGGAGGAACTTCTGCGGGGGACGTCGAGGGTGAAGAACCGAAGAGGCGCCTCCTAACCCCCTTGTAGGGAGAAGGAAGGCCTCTACGGCGGAGAGGAGGGCGAGCCTTGCGGCGAAGACGACCTCTAGGAGCAGGCACACCATCGTCGGTCCTCCGAAGAGGAGTCTCAGTCAGTGAACTCCCCCGAGGGGGAGAATCACCCGCAGAAGAGACCGTTGGACTAAGCTCCTCCCTCGAAGGATGTTCGGAGGGGGGAACTGAGCCTTCAGCTACATCAGCAACCAAGGCAGGGGTTTGACCCGTCCCGTCGGAAGCCTCTGCCACAACAACGTCGACGATAGACAGAGGATCTACCTCCGCTATCACCGGCGACTGTTTGACAGCTGTTCCCAACTGGATCAAGTCAAACAGGGCTTCCCTGGAGGGCGAACCCTTAAGCTCCAAGGAAGCCCAAAGCTGCAATAAATCATCATTAGTAACAGAGTTATCAATATTCTCCCCCGGAGGAGGAGGAGGAGCTGCCTCGCTATTGGAGGCAACTCCCTCTCCTGAACCCCGAGGTTGGTCAACAAAAGAATGGCCTACGCTACCATTCACCGGCCTCTCACGAGAGACCGATCGAGTGGGAGCTTCGGAGGAGGTTCAGGCAGCGGAAGAAACTTTCCTTCTTCAAGGCAACCCTTGAAGGAGAAAGATCCCGCTTAGACTTCTTCTTCCGTCGCCGGGAAAACCTCTCCCACTGGGAGGTAGACCACTCCCTGGAGAAAGATCCCGCTTAGACTTCTTCCGTTGCCGGGAAAACCTCTCCCACTGGGAGGTAGACCACTCCCTGCACTCACTACAAACATTTTCTCTATCACACCGTTGACCTCTGCAGTATGGACACAAGATGTGAGGGTCCGTCTCGACCGCCGACATGAACGTCCCACAAGGGCGGTCGTGTAAGCCAGGGCATTTCCGCATGATAGAGGTAGAGGTCAACTTCCGAACACACTCTGAAAGAAAAAGCAAAAAAGATTAAGGCTGTCAAAATGCGAGGGTGAGGTAGACACGTCTAACCGCCACCCGAGCCAAAAGTGAAGTGAATCAGTTCACCGGTGTGTGAGGGGGGAGGGGTAGTTAGCTACCCCTCCCCTACCCCCCGCGCTAACTAGCGAGGGGGTAGTAAACCCTCATTAAAAATCTAATGGCTCGTCATTTCAGCTACGCCGAAAGTAATACCCCATGTAAATAGCGTGGTTTGTATTTCGGTTACGGAACAAACCTGAATTACAGACCACAGAATAAGATAAGTTGGCAAAGCAAATATATATTACTTAAAATCATGATAGTATGACAAAAGAATGAAAACCTGTTAACTGCATAAATCCATATACCAAAGGCACTTCCCCCAATTTTGGGGGGTAGCCGACATCAACAAAGAAACAAAACAAAAAGGGGACTAGTCTCTACGTTCCTCCAGCCTAACCAGGGACTCAGCCGAGTTCAGCTGGTACTGCTAGGGTGCCACAGCCCAACCTCCCACATTATCCACTACAGATGAAGCTTCATAATGCTGAATCCCCTACTGCTGCTACCTCCGCGGTCATCTATGGCACCAGAGGAAGCAGCAGGGCCTACCGGAACTGCGTCACAATCGCTCGCCATTCATTCCTATTTCTAGCACGCTCTCTTGCCTCTCTCACATCTATCCTCCTATCACCCAGAGCTTTCTTCACACCATCCATCCACCCAAACCTTGGCCTTCCTCTTGTACTTCTCCCATCAACTCTTGCATTCATCACCTTCTTTAGCAGACAGCCATTTTCCATTCTCTCAACATGGCCAAACCACCTCAACACATTCATATCCACTCTAGCCGCTAACTCATTTCTTACACCCGTTCTCACCCTCACCACTTCGTTCCTAACCCTATCTACTCGAGATACACCAGCCATACTCCTTAGACACTTCATCTCAAACACATTCAATTTCTGTCTCTCCATCACTTTCATTCCCAACAACTCCGATTCATACATCACAGTTGGTACAATCACTTTCTCATATAGAACTCTTTTTACATTCATGCCCAACCCTCTATTTTTTACTACTCCCTTAACTGCCCCCAACACTTTGCATCCTTCATTCACTCTCTGACGTACATCTGCTTCCACTCCACCATTTGCTGCAACAACAGACCCCAAGTACTTGAACTGATCCACCTCCTCAAGTAACTCTCCATTCAACATGACATTCAACCTTGCACCACCTTCCCTTCTCGTACATCTCATAACCTTACTCTTACCCACATTAACTCTCAACTTCCTTCTCTTACACACCCTTCCAAATTCTGTCACTAGTCGGTCAAGCTTCTCTTCTGTGTCTGCTACCAGTACAGTATCATCCGCAAACAACTGATTTACCTCTCATTCATGATCATTTTCGTCTACCAGTTTTAATCCTCGTCCAAGCACTCGAGCATTCACCTCTCTCACCACTCCATCAACATACAAGTTAAACAACCACGGCGACATCACACATCCCTGTCTCAGCCCCACTCTCACCGGAAACCAATCGCTCACTTCATTTCCTATTCTAACACATGCTTTACTACCTTTGTAGAAACTTTTCACTGCTTGCAACAACCTTCTACCAACTCCATATAACCTCATCACATTCCACATTGCTTCCCTATCAACTCTATCATATGCTTTCTCCAGATCCATAAACGTAACATACACCTCCTTACCTTTTGCTAAATATTTCTCGCATATCTGCCTAACTGTAAAAAAGGGATTTTGACGAAGGAAAAATCTATTTCTGGGCGAGAGACCTGTGCCGCCCAGTGAAATGCTCCTTAAGCACCATTTCAAAGGAATATAACTGCTAATATTACCAGAGAAAAAATGTAAAGGAATGCTAGGTTGAACTAGCTCGCTCACCTAATGGTGTCGGTATAGACTGGGGCGAAATACCAGAGGTCTCGTACCATTTAGATTTCTCCTCTTCGAAATCCCCCAATAGTGAGGTGCCGTTCAACCTCCCCTGCCTCGCAGACCAGTACTACTAACTCAACCCACGCTTGCCCATCACTCCTTACAGCACCCTTAAGTTTGGGGTCTGAACAGGGGGGGAGCAAATAGGGTGGGTTCACTGGGCGGCACAGGTCTCTCGCCCAGAAATAGATTTTTCCTTCGTCAAAATCCCTTTTCTGGGCTCAATCCCTGTGCCGCGCAGTGAAATAGTACCAGAGAAAACGAACCCAAACTTTATTAACTATACGGGAACGAATAAAAATCAACATAACAAACAGTGGTTTAATCAAAAGTTAACGTAGAAGACGGACGTCTTTAATAACATCAGCATGATAAGGTATAATATCCCAGGAAGGGAAGACAAAAGAACATTAACTTAAAACAAAACCAATTAAGGTCAAACACTGGAACAAAGTACATACACTTGAACACTAAAGAAATACAGTTCGTATGGAAGAATAAATTGAACAATGATAATAAAATGGCAATGTTACGAACTAGGAACACCCATGGGTGTGATACAACAAACCGAACTCAGGTAGGAACTGTAAGTGAGGCAGGTAAGAGGAAGAAGGTGGAAGATATAGGATTCAGGGATTAGTTAGAAGGAATTTGTCCGGGGGATACCACGCTCCCTGCAGCTACGGTAGCGAGTTGAAGGGCCTCTAATTGTTTAAGATAGTGCCGCTTGAACACTGAGGGGGATTTCCATCCGGTATATTTAGAGATATCTGTAAAGTTCATATGATGGAAAAAATTTATTGAGGTCGCTACCGCCCGAATGTCGTGGACGTGAGGAAAAGACTCTGGATTGGCCTGTTTAATAAAATACAAGATCTGTTGTCTGATCCCTTTCAAAGTTATAGTCCCTCCCCGCTCCCTGATGAACAAGGGTCCCGAGGTCTTATAGGAAGTCCTTGATAGAAAGGACTTTAGAGTGGTAACCGGGCATAGGGAAGGATCCTGAAGGAGAGGGATGATTTTCCAGGAGGACCATCTATTCTGAGGGTCTTCATTTTTGGCCAAGAAGACCTTGTCTGGGGAGAGGAGGACCTCTCCTGACGGAAGGAACTCTATGTGGCCTGGATCCCTTGATAAGGCAGCTAATTCCGAAATCCTGGCGCCAGATGCCAAACTCACGAGAAAGAGAGTTTTCCTGAGTAGAGGGATATACTCACATGAATCGTTGACGGTTTCTGACGCTAGTTTAAGAACATCATTGAGAAACCAGGAAATCGGGCTAGGACGAGAAGATGGTCTCAGTCTGGCACAGGCTCTTGGGATCGAAGCTAGCAATGAATCTGTTAGATCTATATTAAAGCCGATTAGAAAAATCTTCTTCAAGGCAGACTTGATGGTAGTAATAGTGTTGGCTGCTAAGCCCGACTCAAACAAGGTTCTGAAAAAGGTTACCGTTAGGTTTAGTGTCATAAAGTCAGTACTAGAATCTTTCAAAAACTTAGCTAGTTTTTTGACCGCTGAGTCATATTGACGAAGAGTGGAGTCTCTCTTGTCAGATTCTAAAAATAAAGTATTCTGGGGGTCTATGTTAGCCCCTTTGTGTGCCGCAAACTTCATGAAGTCCATAAAGTTAGGGTGGTCTGAATGTTTGAGGAAGCGAACACAGTGCACGTTTGTACTATCTGGGTCAAAGTCGGGTTGGGAATCTGGTGAGGGTGGAGATTCAGCTCCAGTAAAAGAGGAAACCAATTGCTCTTGGGCCAATTGGGGGCCACCAGGGCTACTTGACCTTTGAAGGTTCGAAGTTTGTCCAGCACTTTCATCAGTAGGTTCACCGGTGGGAAAAGGTAAATCCTTTCCCAGGCGTTCCAGTCGAGAGACATGGCATCCGTGGCGTAAGCCCGAGGGTCCAGGTTGGGGGCCACATAACATTTCAGCTTGTGGTTGGATTCCGTCGCGAAGAGGTCTACCTGGAGATCCGGCACTTGGAAGAGGATCCATTGAAAGGATTTGCGATCTAGTGACCATTCTGACTCCAACGGTACCGTCCTGGAGAGTGCGTCTGCCACAACGTTCCGAACTCCAGCCAGATGAACGGCGGATAGGTGCCATTGGTTTGAGGCCGCCAGGGAGAAGATTGCCACCATCACGTGATTGATGGGACCTGACTTGGAGCCCCCTCTGTTTAGACAACGGACTATGACTTCGTTGTCGAGGACTATCCTCAGATGTTGTTTCTTGGCCGGGGAAAGACGTTTCAAGGTTAGTAAGACAGCCATGGCCTCCAGGACGTTTATGTGAAATTGCTGGAACATTGTAGACCAAAGGCCCTGAACTTTCCTGTGTTGGGAGTAGCCTCCCCAACCTGATAGGGAGGCATCCGTGTGGATGACTATCCTTGGAGGGGGGTACTGCAACGGGACCGATTTTGATAGGCTCTTGGCGGTTGTCCATGGGAGAAGCCTCTTCCGAAGAATGGGAGGAAGGCGTGTCTTCTTGTCCCGACGTTTGGTGTTCGCTCTGGAGCGCCAAACTCGGTTGATGTCTTTCAATTTCGCTTTCAGAAGGAGGTCTGTCACTGAAGCGAATTGTAGGGACCCTAGAATCCTCTCCTGGTTCCTTCTGGAAGTTACCTTTTCCCCAAGAAAGCGTTTGGTATTTTTCGCAATCTCTATCCTCTTGGACCTGGGGAGACATAGAGTGTGAGAACGTAGGTCCCACCGTAATCCCAGCCACTGAAATTTGGTCTTTGGTGTCAGACGAGACTTTCCGAAGTTTATCTGGAATCCCAGAAACTGAAGATATTGGATCACCTTGTTTGTTGCCTTGAGACAATCCTCGACGTTGTCTGACCAGATTAGCCAATCGTCCAGGTATGCGACGACTTGGATTCCATGGGATCGGAGTTCCTGAATGACCGATTCCGCCAGTTTCGTGAAGATTCTGGGCGCGATGTTGAGCCCGAAAGGCATCACTTTGAACGTGTAAGCCTTGTCGTCCAGTCTGAATCCTAGGAATGGGCGGAAGTGTCTCGCTATTGGAACGTGATAGTAAGCATCGGTAAGATCGATGGAGGTGGTGACGGCCCCACGGGGAAGCAAGGTTCGCACCTGCGAGACGGTAAGCATGTGAAACCTGTCGCATTGAATGGACAAGTTTAGTCGAGACAGATCGAGGATGACCCTTCGGCTGTCGGAGTCTTTCTTCGGAACGCTGAATAAGCGACCTTGAAACTTCAGATATTTCGTTTCCTTGATCGCGTTCTTGCGAAGAAGATCTTGGGTAAACAAAAGTAGGTCCGGTGTCGAGGGTTGATGGAATCTGTTCGGTGGAGGAGGCCCTTCTATCCAACTCCACCCCAGGCCCTTGGAGATTATGCTGAAGGCCCAAGGACTGAATTTCCAGCGACTCCGGAACACATAAAGTCTCCCTCCTACCTGAAGACCGTCAGTAGTTGGAGGTTTTACCGCCTCGGCCACCACGTGACCCTTTTCCACGGGAGAAATATCTCCCTTTGCTTCTGTTCTGAAAAGAACCCCTCGAACCGGGGCCCCTGCCTCGTTGGTATCCTTGGGAGGAAAACCGGGACTCATAGACCGGGTTATAAACAGGAGAGGTAAACGAGTTCGAAGCCACTTGGTTTTCAGGGACGAGGACATACTTCACTTGGGGCTGAGACTTGGAGGTGGAGGGTTGGATGCCCTGAGAGACCGGGGCCGACTGGACTACTTGAATAGGTTGGCGGAATTGGGTAGAGCTATAAGGGCGTAGCCTTTTTCTGCCCCGGGAGTGAATGCTCGATTGTTCGAACTTCCGTTTGGGAGTGAGACCCCAACGGACTTTGAGGCTCTGGTTCACTCTGGCAGCTTCGCTCAATACCGAGTTGACCATGTCCTCCGGGAAAAGGTCCGGACCCCAAGCAGAGGCTTTAATGAGCTTATTTGGCTCATGGCGGATAGTGGCTTCAGATAAGACATGCTTACGGCAACGTCTTTTGGTCACCAAGAAGTCGTAGCAGTCTGCTAACAAAGATTGCAGGGTGGCTTTAGTCATAACTTTAAAAGAGTGTTCCTCGTCATAAGGTTTCAGGTAGTCTTGGGAGGCGTTCACTGAATTGCGTCGATGCACAGTCCGCGGATAGCTTACCAGAAGTGAATGTCGATTGAATGTTAAGCCAACATTCATTATCTGATGGGAACAGCAGAGATGTAGGATCTGTCTCCCGGAGTTGTGGCAAAGGCTTATCTTCGGTCACTGCCTGAAGGGCTAATTCAACCATTTTGGTGACGCAAGGAGTGGGGGTCTGTTCGTCCACAAGAAACATGGTGTAAGTACTCTTGTGGGGGGTCAGCATGGTGTTTGTACAACCCCACTCATTTAAGGTTCGAACCCAAACAGACTGAGCCTGTTCCTTCGGAAAGATAACGGTCTCTTTAGGGACCTTATCCAGTCGGACAAGAGCCTCTTCCGTAAGCCGGGCGAAGCCGGGGAAAGGAAATTGAAGACCGGGAGGGAAGAACTCAAAATCTTCAATGGGCCTGGTCCCAAAACCCTCGATGGTCAACATTCCGTCCGTGAAAGGACAGTGGAGCGCCATTTTCCACGGGTTGTTCTTCGTGAAGGGTGGAAGTTTTGAGGCGTCCGGGATGAGGAACTGCTGTTGTTGAGGCAGTCCACTTTCCAGGGTATCTAGTCTTCTGGTGACGGCAGAAAGTATAGAACTAATCTGCTCTGTAACGACCCTCGACAACATATTCGTGAGGGCCTCCGGGTCGAGGTTGGTTGTGGTAATTAAGGGGGATGACTGCACTCCCGGGTCCTGAGACATAGGGGCAGTGCTAGTCGAGTCACTAGGAGCTCCGGGGAGGGGAGCCTTCTTGGGCTTCGATGATCCAGGTAGTGTAGGATTCTGACGAGTCCTCACTAAAGGTCTTTTCTGAGATTTGACCTTGGCAGGAACCGAGAGCGATCTTGGGGAGGATTCGTGGTTCCCTTCAAAACCAAGAAAGGAAAAATTATTAGAAGTTGGAGAAAAAGAGGGGCTAAGAAGAGAGGTCTTAGCGCCAGACCCACCTGCCTCACTTACAACCTTACCTGTGTCAGGTTCGTCAAAAACCATGGGCTCTATGTCTAAGGTCAGAGCCGTAACATTGTCTTCAATGGGGTCCGGGTCGTCAGGGATGTCTGTATCCTGGACGAGATTGAGTTCTACGATTTCCGCAATGTCAGCAATTATAGGAGCCGCCACTTGCCTAGGCACTGCTGCCGAAGATTTTGCGTTCGGGTAGATAAGTCTACAATAATCTTCTGAGAGGACGTAGGGCTTCCTGGCCTTTACGTTACGGGCGAAGCCGCCTACCCACAATTTCAAAGTGGCTCTTGCTGAAGTTTTAACCGCCTGGGAACTCTGAAAGAACGGGGATAAGGTTAGCAAACCCGAGGACAAAATGATAAATGAACCCGAAGATTCATAACAGAAGTCAATGATTATCTATCATATTGATGTCGCCCAGTGAAGGGAAGTAAATACAAAAATGACTGAAAGAGGCTCACCGAATCTGAAGCGAGGGTGGAGATAAGGTCATAACAGATAAGGCAGTTGTCAGGGTGCCATACCACAATATCGTCCATCTGGATCCCACAGTCCGCGTGGGACCGACAGACAGCATGGCCGCAAGGCTGGTGAAGGACGGCCGCGCAGGCTGTCATCCAGCAACGGACCACCTGTAAAAGGAATAGTCCATGAGCATCTACTAGTTTCTCTATAAGGGGTCCCGGAGGGTCCGGGACCTGCCAGTTAATAAAATAAATGTATAGCCTTAGACTAAACATGCAGAGAACTGAGACTATTCCAATAGCAATCCGGCAGAGCCGGGTATGAAAAAGGATGCAAAAAACAGTGATTAATATATAATCATAACTAGTTCCGGGGCCCCCGTGGCCGGGGAACAGGGTTGGTAAGTAAACTTAAAGTAACTTAAAGTAAACTTAAAGTACCCAAGATACATCCTTAAAGTACATAAATAGAAAACGCCAATTATGATCAAAAACTAATGTCTGTAATGAATAGGGCTCCCGGAGGGAGGATATTAATCAAAACCGTGTCAGTGTCAACCGATCATGTAGTTAAGAGCTCGGCGGCTCCGATGTCTGATGACGGGAGGGTACAACGGGAGAGCGCGGGGGGAGCCAGTGGAAACCCCCCCTACCTTACCTGAGGTACCGGGACAAAGGTAATGATTCATGTAGAATATAAAATAATGATATGGGATATAATAAGTCCTATACGGACGATAATAGCATGAGGTACCGTAGGGGAGGACACTCCTAATATAAGTGCTCATTCTAACAACCGTAATTAAAAGCAAGGTTACACCAAGGTGCAGATATACCGACTAATCACGTGTGATAGTCCCCGGTGGTCCCGGCCTTCCCCCTCCCCGACCGATGGCGACGGGAGGGGGGAGACGAAACCGCCCGGTATGAATGAATGAGACTAAGTCATACCCCGTTGGTATACTCAGTCCTCAATATGTCGGAACGTTGATGGAAGACTGAGGTACAAGCATACTTGACCCGTAAATCATAACCAACAACCATCGAGTGAGAGGAAGGGTGTACACTGAAGGGGGGGGGGGATGGAATAACCTCCCCAACTTGTTGGGGGGGGGTGTAATGGTACAGGGAAATCGCCAGTGCGCAGTGGTAGACAGGGCTACCAACTGGAGATCCCCTAATCATGACATGAAAATCCCAAAAATATGATCATAACGGAGTAAGCAATAAATATAATATCAATGCACAAATACATAAAAATAATTAATGAATTAAAAGCGAAATCACGTAAGTAAGGTTAGGCATGCAGAAAAAAAAAATATGGCGAGAGAGGGACTCGGGCGAGTGGTAGGGGAGGAAGCATGACGCCATCAGCAGATGGAAAGCAGGGGTACCAACCTAGTTACTGAAGCGGTAGATCGAACAGTAAAAACAACAAAATACGCGAGAGTCCCACTCGAACCAAACGTAAAACTAGGTGGAGCGTAATAAAACAAAAGGTTTTACTAATAATAAGTGAGATGGTCGAAATTAAAGCTCCTAGAACTAGCGAAACAATCTCAATGTTGACGCTATCCACCAACATGCACGAATGCAGGCATACCAACATAACCTACTCCTGATGAAACGCTAACACCGATATCATAGGATAACATAAAATAAATGCTATATGAAAGCATAAAGTCGGTGTACTAAATGAATATTGCTATATGAAAGCATAAAGTTGGTGTACTAAATGAATATAAGGAAAAAACTCCTAAAGGATCGAACGAATATAAAAGACGGACGAACTAACGAGACAAAGGGCAGAGGCGAAAGAAAGAACGGGGACGCCGCTCATATATAAACACTTCTAAATAATAAAAACAAAGATGACACTGCCCAATCTAGTTAAAAACTCATGGATAAGGTACTTAACTTCGATGGGGTATCTTGGGAATCGGCCATCGAGAGAAAGTTGATGATAAATCCAATGAAACACACGAAATAAAAAACTTGGACTAATATCAAACAGGTGCTTGAAAGGAGTGATGGGCAAGCGTGGGTTGAGTTAGTAGTACTGGTCTGCGAGGCAGGGGAGGTTGAACGGCACCTCACTATTGGGGGATTTCGAAGAGGAGAAATCTAAATGGTACGAGACCTCTGGTATTTCGCCCCAGTCTATACCGACACCATTAGGTGAGCGAGCTAGTTCAACCTAGCATTCCTTTACATTTTTTCTCTGGTAATATTAGCAGTTATATTCCTTTGAAATGGTGCTTAAGGAGCATTTCACTGCGCGGCACAGGGATTGAGCCCAGAAATCTGATTTATACAACCCCTACCTCTTCTAAAACCACCCTGTACTTCCAAGATTGCATTCTCTGTTTTATCCTTAATCCTATTAATCATTACTCTACCATACAGTTTTCCAACTACACTCAACAAACTAATACCTCTTGAATTACAACACTCATGCACATCTCCTTTACCCTTATATAGTGGTACAATACACGCACAGACCCAATCTACTGGTACCATTGACAACACAAAACACATACTAAACAATCTCACCAACCATTCAAGTACAGTCACACCCCCTTCCTTCAACATCTCAGCTTTCACACCATCCATACCAGATGCTTTTCCTACTCTCGTTTCATCTAGTGCTCTCCTCACTTCCTCTATTGTAATCTCTTTCTCATTCTCATCTCCCATCACTGGCACCTCAACACCTGGAACAGCAATTATATCTGCCTCCCTATTATCCTCAACATTCAGCAAACTTTCAAAATACTCCGCTCACCTTTTCCTTGCCTCCTCTCCTTTTAACAACCCTCCATTTCCATCTTCCACTGTCTCCTCAATTCTTGCGCCAGCCTTCCTTACTCTCTTCACTTCTTTCCAAAACTTCTTCTTATTCTCTTCATATGACTGACCCAGTCCCTGACCCCACCTCAGGTCAGCTGCCCTCTTTGCCTCACGTACCTTGCGATTTACTTCCACCTTTTTCTCTCTATATTTTTCATACTTCTCTATACTATTACTCTGCAGCCATTCTTCAAAAGCCCTCTTTATCTCTTCCACTTTTACCTTCACTCCTTCATTCCACCATTCACTGCCCTTCCTCATGCTGCCTCCAACAACCTTCTTGCCACATACATCACTTGCAATCCCAACAAAATTTTCTTTTGCTAACTTCCACTCCTCCTCTAAATTACCAGTTTCTCTTACTCTCACCTCGTCATATGCCATTTTCAACCTTTCCTGATATTTACTTTTTACCCCGGGTTTTATTAGCTCTTCAACCCTCACTAGCTCCCTTTTACATCCACCTACTCTACTCCCCCACTCTTTTGCTACAACTAATTTTCCTTCCACCAAAAAATGATCAGACATACCGTTAGCCATACCCTTAAACACGTGCACGTCTTTCAATCTTCCAAACATTCTTTTAGTTATCAACACATAATCCATTAATGCCCTTTCTACTACTCTTCCATTTGCCACTCTTACCCATGTATACTTATTTTTATCTTTCTTTTTAAAAAAGCTAGCACTTATTACCATCTCTTGTTCAACACACATATCTACCAGTCTCTCACCACTCTCATTTTCACCTGGTACGCCATACTTCCCAATGACACCTTCTACCTCTCCAGCGCCCACTCTAGCATTTAAGTCACCCATGACAACTACATAATTCCTTCTACCCAGTCCTTCTACACACCTAGTTAATTCATTCCAGAACTCATTCCGCTCTTCTTCACTTTTCTCACTACCTGGCTCATACGCACTGACAAACGCCCAACATTCCCTACCCAACCTAACCCTTACCCACAATAACCTAGATGATATCTCCTTCCATTCCACTATTTTACCTGTCATCCATTCACTCAGCAATAAAGCCACACCCTCTCTCGCTCTGCATAGATGGGTAATGAAAATAAAGTGTTATAAAAAATAAGAATAAACCGTAAGACTGTTTGAAGTGACAGAATTTATATATAAAAAAAGAAAAAAGAAAAAAAAAGAAAAAGGGCTATTGGAAGACAAGGAAAATGACAAATAAGTCTACAATAAAACTTGAAGGGAAATCAAGGACATTATTATTATTATTACTTGCTAAGAATATGGTGAGAATATAATCTTTTGACATAGCAGAGGGATATAAAGATTTTGATAATAGTTAAAAAGATAAGGATGAACAAAAAAAGGGGTTTTGACAAAGGATAAATAACAAATTTAGAAGTAATTTGTGTTTTTCCTAACAATACAAACCTTGAGCTCTTTATATGGAATATACTTTCGACTATAAGACTTTTAGCGAGGTATAACTCCACTGCCAGTTAGCAGGGGGTAGTACTGGCTACCCGGCTTGCACACACCTGTACTATACTGTACACTTTTGATTGCAGGCAGGACTTAAAGGGATAGGTGATGGCAGAACAAATTTGTATAAAGAGCTCAAGCTTTGTATTGTTAGGAAAAATACAAATTACTTTCAAATTTGTTATTTGTTCCGACGTTCCCATACAAACCCTTTCGCTCTTTATGGGGAAAGACTCACCTTTAACCCTTTTACCCCCAATGGACGTACTGGTACGTTTCACAAAACTCATCCCTTTACCCCCATGGACGTACTGGTACGTCCTTGCAAAAAACTGCTATTTACATTTGTTTTTGCATATTTTTGATAACTTTATGAGAAACTTCAGGCATTTTCCAAAAGAATGAGACCAACCTGACCTCTCTATGATGAAAATTAAGGCTGTTAGAGCAATTTAAAAAATATATATTGCAAAATGTGCTTGAAAAAAAAAATGCCTGGGGGTTAAGGATTGGAAAGTTCCAAATAGCCTGAGGGTAAAAGGGTTAAGTGGGTGGAAGTTCTAACCGACAGGCTGGTTTTTGACCCGGGGTGTGTCTCTGTGCTTTGCACGAGCTTAAAAGAGGAAAACGCTGACACCTCGATAAATTCTTGTGCGTATGAATGAGTTAATGGCCTGGGCAATCTGTGTGATTGTGTGTTAACTAAGTAATGTGACTTGTCCAAGTACAATTCTTAGACTATGAAAGCGCCTCTGAATTAACCTTTACAAATCACCCGACTCCAACCTCGATGGGAGAACGGGGACGTAACATATAATAATATACTGTACAGTATCAGGTTACATAAGGGAAGTGGTTCATACCAGTGGACAGAGGAGGACAGCTTGCAGTGTCCCAAAGGTGCTGTACCCCAAGAGAGGGGAAGATAAAGGAATGAAAAAGCCAGTCACTCTGCCATTCATCCCAGACTACCACAGGTAACGTCTGCCCTTAACTGCCTTCTACTTGTCCGACAAGAGAGCTTGAGGTGTTCAGACCACATGCTAGGCAGTCACCACAGGAGCAATAGAGAAGGTATCCAGGTTCGAGTGGGTTACATCTTGGAGGTAGTGGGCTTTGAAGGCCGTCTGATGCTTCCACACACCTGCTTGATTAGCTGTGCCACAGAGTAGTTCTTTTTAAATAATAGGGATGGGCTACTGCCCCTAAAATTATGAGCTCTGGGTCTACACTCTTGTGGGGAAGAGTCAGGATTCAAGGTGCAATCTATTACGTAATGAATCTATGAGAAGATTGTGTTCCTTGTGACTCCTTTTAACACTGCCCTTGCTAACAAAACATTTCATTAACACGTGAGTGAGTTTGTGTGGTTCATTTGAGGTAAAACCTCAGAGCCCTCCTCGGGCATAGTAACTGTTGATCTGGATAGCCAGTTACAGAATGAAGACTCTCGATCTGGGAGGGTCCACATTGTGGAACCGCTACCGCCGGATTTTGAGTTTTAGCAACAAACCCACATACAAAGGTGAGTGCTATGTCCCCATCCACTAAAATGTATGTCATAAGAAAGACCATGCAACTTGCTGGCCCTCTTTACTGAGGTGAGAGCAAGAAGGAAGACCATCTTAAGTGTCAAGTCACGGTCTGATGACTGATGCAGTGGTTCAGAGATCGTAGTTTGTGGATTATGTTCCAAGGAGGAGGTCTGACTTCTAGCTGAGAATAGGTAAGCTCGGAACTCTGTACGAGGAGAGACAATTCCGTTGAATAGTAAAAGTTAACTCTGCTTGGTTTGAAGGTGAGGCTTAAAGCGAGCAGTATTCTGTCTCGGTTGAGATCGAGTAAGACTACTCCCTGAGGTACAGCAAGCTTCGCTGTCCTGGCGAGAAATAGTGAATGGTGAAAAGCCTCTTTCCACGACCTCAATATTAGGGAATAAACCTTTTTGTTATTGATTGTGGAAAGCCTCTCTGAGGAGGGTGATGTTGAATGCCCTCCAAGTGAGGGGTCGTATGGACATGAATGATTGTGGTAAATCCCTGAGTAAGGTTGCATGAGTAGCCCTGGAAAGCAGATAACATTTCTCTCGATATCTCTGCAGGCAAGAGTATCTCTGAGTGCTATTCTGCCTGTTGAAACTGCAGCAATTGCTCTGTCAAAACCCTTTTATGAATGAGTCTCCTCCTCAGACAGAAGGGGAAGGAGCGTGTAAGCGTTCTCCTGATATCGGAAGACCTATACAGTAATAGGGATGCCTGGTTACCCTGTACTGGTTAACAGTACTTTAGAAAACTTCCGGACATGAGAAGTCCTGATCTGACATCTTGTACGTAACTCCCGCCAGGGTCAAGACTTAGATGGCTTACTCAGGGAGAGAAAGAGCCCTTGAACCCCACTATCTGAGTCCGCCTGGTCAGAATGACTGTTAGGAAGTCCTCCTTGCCCGCACTGAATCGGGATACAGATGACAATCGAGTTGCTTCACGTCCAACTCCATCTTCTAACAGCTAGACAAACAGTAGTCATGCAAAGAATATCTCTGACTGGGTGTTCCATACCATGCCCAGAATACCTTTGTCCAGGTATTCTACCACCAATATGCTTTGATAAAAACACTAAGGTGTGACAAGAAGGGAGTTATAAGAGGAGATTAAGAGCCAGCAACCTTGTTCTCTAATCCAGGCAGACTTGTGTGGCACTGCCAATGTGTGTTGGAACATAGTTCAGAATGATTAGTTAGAGGATTTATTTTAATGCTTTCTTCTAAGTAAGAGAATTTCGAATACAGTAGTACAGTATGATAGTTGAAATGTTATTAAGTGAAGAAGTACAGTATTATTAGAAAGGGTTGATATTTAGGTATATAGAGAAGATTGTGAGAAAATATTAAGAGATTTTTCATAAGTAAATAGTCAATACTGTATAGCGATAATTAGTTTATAAAAGAGTTATTTACATGATGTCACAGTGGCATCAGGTCACATGTAGTTGTTGTTTGAGAGGCAATTATTGTAGAAGCAGTCACCTGATTGGATTCAAGGTGTTTGAACTATGTTGGTGATGGGCGCACTCTCTTGTCCCTCTATTGGTTTGTAATGGGAGAAATAATAAAGTGTGAGGCTCCAGAGCTAGACACCAATGCCTCAAGGGGGGGGGGGGGGGGGGTTTACATCAGCAGAGCTTTGCACGCAATGAGGCTCTTCGGAGAGTCATTAATAGTTATAATACCAAGATTTGGGTGTTCTGTTTACCAGCTGTTGAGTTCTTAACTCTTCCTCAAAGATCCATCCTTTCCCTTGAGTCCTTTCTATTGTAACAGGATAAGGAGGCGGAGGAGGAGCGGGAGGAGTCCAGCTCACTCTGGTTGTAAGAACATTAGCTTCTAGCACCTGACCGTGAGGAGGAGGAATTGAAGTCTCAGAGCTCAATTCAAGAGGCGAGAGAGAGTTCTCAACACTGCCATCTAGAACGCCTATGGCAAGGATCACGTATACATCGTCTGCCACTATATCCTTCATCTGTGTCCGATGGGGGGAGCGATTTTTGGGAAGAGGGGAAACTGTCTGTGTCCCTTATCTACAATCTGTACCTGCAAAGAATTATCTGAAATAAAATGATGTTCTGCAGAACGTGTATTATTATCATCATGATCATCAGGCTGAACACCTGTGGTCTGTCCGGACAATTAGTAGATTTGTCATCAGCGTAAGACACAGGTTTCTTATTGCATAAGATACGGTTTTATCATGCTGATTCCCACACGAAAGTTTATAAAACTCTGGGTGAACTTTAAAAGAACATGGAGATAATATACCACGCCCTCTGGAATACTGAGGGAATATAGCAACATTAACCCTACCATCACTATGATGCAGAGAAATCTTCTTGTGTCAAAGGGCGAAATGTTTAGTGATGTCATGATGTTTAGAGGTGACAACTTGCTTAGACCTGTCGGCCTGCTCAAGATGCGGAGTTGAGTCATGTGTTGACGTCATCAGGTTTAGATACAGCAGTGCTTTTAGATTTGTTACTCTGAATGTTTGGCCTAGCTGCATTATTATTAGCTGATATTCTGTATAAAGCAGGATTTTTTATACTCGAATCACTGCGTTATTAAGCTTTGAAGGAGAGGCCTACTTAGAGCATGTACGCAATGCAAAGTCTTGTGGGGGAGACACAGCTGAAGTGGTCCGGCCACCCTCATAATAAAAAGATGACAAGTCTACTGATTTATCCTGGGAACTCTTTTGAGGCGATCTCTGCAGAGGACCCCTAACCACACAAGGCAGGCCTTGCTCTTTGTTTTGAGGTGGAGACTGGAAATAGTGGTCTTTCAGTAAGACTACCTCAGTATGGGGGGGGAAATGACAGGCTTTACTCTAAGGTTCTGACGGGAATGCGGAGAAAATTTCACTGCTCTGATAGAAGACACCTCTAAAGGGGGAAACATCTTATCTGTGTAATCTGACATATATAAATCTCCATTCAACGTAGCCAGGGGAGCCACAGTAAGAACTGGTTCACGCTCATATTGAAGCTTAATAACACTGGGTGATAAAAAGCTAACAAAATTACGGCCTCTGAAGCTTCAGTCATGAATGACTGAAGCTTCAGAGGACTCTTGACACATTCGCGGCAAAACCAATCTTACGCTTCTTGTCATTACTGACAAGACGAAGAGGAGGAACGAGATCTCTTAGAGTATGTCTTGCGGCAAGAATGATATCTCTTCCACTGGGAGGATGACCACTCAGTACTCACATGGTGATTCCACAGAACATCTTTTACTCCTACATGAAGGACAAACCGGGTGTGGATCTACTTCTACCCAACTCAAAATTGTACCATAGGGGCAACAATCTTGGCCAGGGCAAGAATGCATCGAATTCGACTTGCAGTAATTGTCGTAAGGGACACATACATAAACTCACAAATAATGATAGCGCGCAAGAGAAAATGAAGGTCAAAGACACAAGAGACACAAGCACTATGCACTGAGGAAAAGGAAGAAACGTGCGACCTCCTTCCCAACCAGAGGAGTTGTGGACAAGCACTTTGAACAATCAATATGCTCATGTGCGGCAGGTTGCCTAGCAACGAAGCATGACGTAACCTAGCCAATTTCTTTTGATTGTCTTGTCTTAGAAAACGAAACTAGAAGTAACTTATATAAACAACTCAGAAGTTTGTGTCAGTGTAGGAATAACTAGCAAGTGTAACAATCCCCTCATAAGGAAAAAACTCTGGAGATGAGACTAGATGCCTATCATTACATTATAGCTTAGGGACCTGGTTGGTATCACCCTCTTTTATCAGATCTCCCCTTTTAAGATTCATGAATATGTCGAATACTCCACATGCATGTTGAACAGCTTAAAGATGTTTCAACAAGGGCCTTATTAACATTATATGATCAGAAAGCTGTAAGGTTCTGGATATTGTGAAATTGCATATTAAACAAAATAAAAGTGTCTATGAGGAAGAAATATTTCTGACATTATGGGTAGAAAGGATCAGCTTTCTTGGTAAGGGATTTCATTAGAATGCACAGAGCTCCTGTTAAAAGGGACTTCTTGTTCAGGGTATATGAAACAGACTACCTTCTAAGCATGTGGATCTCTGCAGGTATAATTGCAAGATAGATACTGTACTAGATATAAGTTACCATTCCCCTGTCTTAAGGATTTAATATAAGGAGGATAACCAATCTGACGAGGCTTTTCGTTTACTGTATGACTAAACAGAAGGCCTGCAGTCAAAATTAGGAAATGAACAAAAATGATGGCAAAAAATTCCTGATCTCTCTTTAATGCTGTAATCTCACTGACAGATGCTCCCAAAACTAATGCTATAAAAATTAGTTACCTAGAGTAACTTCAAGGGAAATGGAGGAATTATCTAATTTAGCCAAAAACTCAGCACTCTATCCGGGACCTGGACACTGAAGGGGTTGGTGGAGATGATCGTTGTAAAGCAAAACACTTGAGTAATCTTGAGAAACATGTTCAAGTCTAAATTCATGTCAAATGCCTGATCAGGAGGTTCTGTCGGTACAGATTCATTTGACAAGAAGCTGATAGCTTAAGCTTCCAATCTCACGACAAGAAGTTGATAGCTTAAGCTTCCAATCTCAAAGAGGTGGACTAGAAAGGACGCTGAAAGGTCCAGGGTATTCTGGCATGGAGACCCATCCCTCAGAAAGACTATCTATGCATTCCACACTGACAGATATTTGTCTAATGGATGAAAACCTCTTACAGTCCATCAAATATGCCTAGTACTGAGCTGAAAATTCCATACCGTATACTATATGAGGAAGAGAAAATCAAGCGTGAAGGTTCTAGGTAAGAAAGGAAGAAGCCGAAGAGGGTGTAGTCTTGGTTTTAGACGTGTAGGAGAAAATAAGGGTTCAGGAAAGTTTTCTTTACAAAACAATATATATAAACAAAAGAACATAATTAGGAATATATAGCTAAGAAAAAATCTATGGTTAAACACCACAGGACTGGTCTTGGATACTTGACTTGTTAGAGAAGAAACAAACGAAAGGCAATAAAAATGGCATAACAACTGTCTAAAATTGAAGTACCATACAAATATTCACATAAAAAACTAACATCATTATGTAAACTACAACAAAAAACTACTGAAAGTATTAATAAACACCTCAAAACTTTATGGATAATTAAATAATTAAAATATATTAGCTATTTGTTTGGCAATAAACTCCCGGAAAAATGATCAAATAACAGTCAAGTACAGTACTGTAATGGAGAGAGAGAGAGAGAGAGAGAGAGAGAGAGAGAGAGAGAGAGAGAGAGAGAGAGAGAGAGAGAGAGAGAGAGAGAGAGAGTAAGTTACTTTCTAAATGCAAAAGAGAGCCTAATTTCAATTTACTGGGTTCCAGGAAAATATTACTGAATCTATTTACCAGAAAATGATAACATATAAATATGACGACATATCGAATTTCAAAAGTAATCTTTACTTTTTAAAAATTATACAGCAGACAAATGAATCACCCAGTAGGAGCATGACTTCATAAAAAATGTTATGGCCATTAAAACGGTCATAAAGAGGTAGTTATTAAACGGTGGTGTGTGTGAACGGGTACCCCCACCCATCGTCCTGTCAAACTCTTCACTTTTGAACTTTGGCTTAAAAGTCAGAAGGGTGGCTGGGGTGGGAAGTTAAACTTTAAAGAACTCATGTTTGTATAACTAGGAAAACTACAAACTAATTTTAAAATACAGTATGTTAATTGTTCCTATGCGTAATACAAATCCTCCATCCTCTAAAATGGGGTGAATCATTTATTGGTGAGTAGGAAGTCATGCTCATTTTAAATGACAAAGAATTATATTGGTGAAGATACAAACTACATTAACACTTACTTCTTTCCAGGCCATCAATATTCTGTGTATAAAGTTTCTGTAGCTTTTGTTTTTCCAAAAGAAGTCGTATAAAATAGTGAGCTATATTTGGCTTGTAGTTTACACCAGGATACAATTCTTGCGCTGGAAAGATACATGGAAAATAAATATGTAACAATTGAGCAAGAGTAAAATGTGCAGCGCTTTTTATGATGGTGAAAAAACTAATTTTCTTTTTAAGTAATACGACAAATTTGGAAGTAATTTTTATTTCTCCTAATGATACAAATCTTGAGCTACTTAAAGGTATTATATTTTTGGTAGAGCTAGAAGACTAGCCATAGGACTTTTAGCAAGGTGTAACTACTTTACCACTAGTTAGTGGAGGGAGGGAGGAGGGTTAGCCAGCTACCCCGCTCACACAAACGTACAGTATTGTCTTGTCACTTTTCATTGCAGGCAGGGCTTATCGGGGGACAGATGATGGTGGGCTAATTTGTATAAATAGCTCAAGGTTTGTATCATTAGGAAAGAGAAAAATTACTCCAAAATTTGTCATTTGTTCAGACTAAATATAAACCCTTTTGCTATTTATAGGGATCTGACTCATCCCTTAGAAGGGTGGAAGTCCGAATCAACTGGCTGGTATTTGACCTGGGGTTTTCCCTAGCTATATAAACCTGAATCTTGTACATAAGTATATGGCTTTCGCAAAAGCTGAAAAGGCTATTGAATCATTAATGAGTGGTACAGGGAATCCCCCATCCATGTCAGACGATTAACACTTCCTACCTTATGACTTGTTCCTACATAAATACAAACCTTTTCTCATTTAAATAGTGACTTACCTACTAGTGGAAGGCAGTCCATGTAAACCAACTTCTGGCTGGTTCAACTAACCCTTAAATATCAATCTAACTGGTCCTGCACAGAAGCAAAGGTGGTGACTCTGGTAACCTAACAGCTTAAGCATAGGGATGCTAAAGTGTTAAAAGTATTACCCATACCTAGACATTGTCTGATATCTGGTCAATGGAGGAGTCTATGACCCTATCCAGGATATTGCTTAAGACAAGCAATGTATTTGGTATACATTCGTCCATCCTTTCCCTCATTAAAAGAAGCTGGGGGAGATACTATACTTTGCAGATCCTTCTGTCTGTAAAGAAAGGTTGCTCGGTTATAAATAGCAGCCACCATTGCTCCACACCCAAGAGAAGATGAAGTAAAAGGATTAGTGGATGCCAGAACTCCTACTTTTAATGTCAGACTTATGTAATAACCTTTATCATAGACAGAATGCTTCTTGTTCGCTAAGGGAGCTGGACTGGCTACACAACTTACTCAGCAGACACCACAGGGCTACGGATAAATGAATCCAATGACTTGTGGGTATAATAAACTGAACTGCAGACAGTGGGATGTGAAGGCTGTCTGTGTTTACCCCATGAATTTTGACACAAAACTGAAAGATATCTACTTCCGTCCTTTGGAATGCTCAATTACATAAGAAATATCATGAAGTTCCTTGACTTGCTTCACCGAAGTTAAGGCTAATAAAAAAGGTCTTTAGACATGGTTCTCTCGAGGATTCATACTGGGCACATATAAAAGACCAGAGAAAATGGGTTATGTCCCATTCTGGGGACATGAGGTCCCTGTAAACCAAATTCTGACTGACTCAATTTTCCTGGGAATTGTCAAGAGCACCTCGTCCTGGTAACAACCTTATGGTCTGTACATAGGGATGCTACTGACCTTAGGTTAAGCTCATACTAAGAATAAATTATACTCCATACCAGTAGGAAATGTCAGAACGTATCTGTAGCTTTTATGAAAAACAGGATCAAATACGTCCTATCTATCCTCACCATTGTCTAAAAGGATTGGATGATACCTCTCAACAGCTGTAGCAGGTTGTCTCTTCTTGAGGAGGAGGCGTACTGTCTCCAGGCATGAAGCCGAAGCGACGCCCCGGTTCGTGAAAGATGTTGCAGTGTGGTTGTTTGAGTAGTCTGTGCCGTGGGAGAAGCTCTCCCGGGAGTTCCGTCAGGGGAAGCAGAGGGTCCAGAAACCGTTCTGCGCATAGTCCCAGTAGAGCTCTCCCATTGAAAGGTTGACAGACAACCTGGTCTTGTTGAGACCCATTCTCCACAGACAAAAAAGAGGGAAGACGCAGGCGTCGAAGTTGTCCCGCCATCACCGGAATGCATCTTGCCAGAGTCTCGGGGTCTGAGACTGGGGGTGTGGCGGGATGTAAACAAAAACAACCCCCACACCCTTGATCACACTAACTGACAAATGTCTCCTCTGCACAAACTTTCCCCTTACGTTATCAACTGGACTCTTGGACAGAAGGAAAATGAAAACAAAACATAGCCTTAAAACTATATTAAAGCAACCAAAAACAGAACACAAATTATTAAACTGACTTAACACTAAAACAAATCACTTATCACCAAACCATCCACCATATGCCATAAACCAGGAACAATCACAATTTATCATAAATTCAATAGACAAAAAATACACACAAAATTTGCTGTATATATTGGTGCGCGAGGGTACCGAGAACTCGCCAACAATCGAAAAAACAATATCCTTTTAATATACCCAACACCGTCAGTCCACGCACAGTACCAAAAGCACACTTAAGACTAAATAAATTACTTAATACTAAACACCAATCATATTCTGCAACACAAAAAATGTAATGCCAAACCAAGAGAACCTCTTGGTTCACACGCAACAGTCCTTGCGCAAGTTGTAGCCTACTGGCACTGGCCAACACTATCGTATGGCCAATTCGACCGTGCAATCTTATGCGGTGGTCGTCGTCAATTGTCGTGAGAGAAATTTGTATTTTATAGCCGGGTCATCAACGTTCAAAAATTCTGTATTTCAGCAGTCTATTCCTACATTCATTGTCCGGTCCGGGTCGTCATCATCAAGCTATTCATATACAATATAATACACACGGCTGGCAAACACCACCTTCCAGGCCAAACTAAAACTCCAAGGAGTCTAAAGGAATCCAAAGGAGGAATTACGGCCTGCAATAAAAAGAAAAAACGCTTACGAAAACTCCTAACTAACTAAACTATCGCACTATAATCAAAGATAAACAATAAACTTCCTATCATTCATGAATGCGCCTAACCAAAATAAATAAAAACAGTACTTACTCAGAATATAAAAAAAATCACTTCCCAGCCGGCTTTCAAAGAACAAAAAAACATAACCGACTCCTGCTACAGTCAAATATCCAATGCTTTCGCTCAAGACATTCATCACTGCCCTATCCTAGCTAAAAAAAATGTAAACAAACAACCTCAAATATACCGACAGTCTTTCCCACTACAAACAATCATTCGCTAACTACCCTTGTTCTTCGGCGCGCACCGCGGACACACAAACGCACATACACACATACACTCTCACGCGCGCAATCTAGCAAAACTAAAGCAAATGAAATTCTCTCTCTCTCTCTATTTGACAAAACTAAAACAAATAAACACACTTTCTCTCTCTTGCGATTTGACAAAACTTAAGTAAATAAACACTCTCTCTCTTTCTCTCTCTCTCTCTAATGACAAAGCTAAAGCAAATAAAATGTCTCGATTTAACAATACTAAAACAACTCTCTCTCTCTCTCTCTCTCTCTCTCTCTCTCTCTCTCTCTCTCTCTCTCTCTCTCTCTCTCTCGATTTGGCAAAACAAAAAAAATAAATTAAAATAAAATTAATCCTCCACAGGGGGAAGAACAGCGGAAGCTTGAGGTTCGAAGCTGTCGCGATCAGGTCCCCCAGACCAGGACTTGCTGGTTACTCAAGGCCAAAGACCCCCAGGTACACTCTCTCTACGAGGCTCTGCTCGGATAGTCGGAGAGAACATTCCTCTGCCTGGAATGAGAGAGCCGATGGTGGTATTGAGAGTAACTCAATCATCTCGGTATCTCTACTG
The DNA here is from genome assembly GCF_036898095.1 of Palaemon carinicauda. Taxonomy (NCBI): domain Eukaryota; kingdom Metazoa; phylum Arthropoda; class Malacostraca; order Decapoda; family Palaemonidae; genus Palaemon; species Palaemon carinicauda. The sequence continues at coordinate 134,556,444 of NC_090729.1, forward strand.
CAAGATGTGAAGGTGTGAAAATGCGTCCCCTGCTAGTTAGAACACGCCAGAATCATGAAGTCGACGCGCACGGAGCGACTCGGCAGGAGCTGTAAGATCTGTAGAGGGGCCAGACTACGGCCCCTAAGCCTGCCTGAATAATGGAGAGGTATCCTTCAGGTCCTGACCATAGGCCTGGATCGGAACATGCCCCCCCCCCCTTTTCTTTGACGAGTCCGAGAACAGCATCAAGAATGTGGGGAAAGGACGAGAATATCCACTCCCATCAAGAGGTTCCATGGGTCAACACCCATTGCAGGTCTAATAGTTCCGCTGGTCCCATAGGGGCCAGGAAGTCCGGTTAATCGTTGCCTGAAACCACTGGAACTTGGACCGCCCACATGGAACTTATCCTGAGGCGACCGTTCGGAACTATAGACGGGTCAATGAGGAAAGGAGAACTAGGAAACGTTCCAAGGTAGGGCTGAAAGCTCTGCTTGACTGAGAACAGGTACTGCGACTCTCCTCAGCCTTGCCACAGTTAACTGAAGGGAAGGCTTGGAGGAGGTGGCAACAGAATCTGGCGTCCCCAGGTGGTCACCCATCCAAGTACCGACCAGAGCCGACGTTGCTTAACCTCGCTGGACGGACGAGAATCGGGGTTTCCAACGTGGTAAGGCCGTTGACTCAATATCATGGCCAGATACTCCAGATGTTGAGGCAGAAGAAGAGAAGGCTCCTAGCAAAAATACCATGAACCCACACTCATGGTAAGCATCCGGAAGCTTGTCCCGGCGCTGAAGAAGGTCGAACCCGAGCCTACCGGAGTTGACCAGCCCTCCAAAAAGCGAAGGAGGCGGAAGCCAGCACCTGAGCGGCCATGAGGAAAGCAGGGAGAGTTCTCTGGGGAAAAAAACCTGCGATGCCACGGCGGGATCGCCACACTGCATCATAAGCAGGAATACCTGCAGTCTAGGCTGAATTCCACGAGCTCCCTGGAAGATGGATGGAATGGAAACTGAAAGTACCCGTCCTTCCGATCCAGGGTTTAAGGAGTCCTGTCGCCTTGTTACCAGTCTGATCGATTCTGCTGTTCCACGCTGGACGAAGTTTGTTCGACAAACTTGATCAGGGCTGAGAGGTCGACTACGGAACTCCCGTCTCAGATACTTCCTTACAAGAAAGGATCAACTGAAGAAGCCGGGAGTGAAGCCGTCGATGATCCTATGGAGGACTTTCTCCTAAGGTATGGATCATTCTGCTCAAATGGGCAACTCTTGCCGACGCTATGGCATAGAGGTTCAGAGACACTGAATTCGCTGACAGAGACGGCAGGCGTGATATCCTTGGCTGATCACAGAGATCGTGCGGGAATGGGCATCGGGAAGCTGTCATCCGGATGAGTAACCTTAAGCATCCTCCCAGCGTGAAACCTGCAATCCTAGAGTTTGCGAACTCTGCCGCTCCCTTTAGGACTATGCTCCCCCCGGGGGAGCCTCCCGTGCCATCAGTTCCTGACAGGAGGAAACTGCAATTGGACACCTTGTCCCAGTTGTCGTAGCCGATAACTTAGGCCGACGTGGTTGAAAGAAAAAGGCGCTGGAGCCCTGCAGAGTCTGGAAGAAAGCGCCTTGGAGGAGTGAAAACGGAAGTCGACTTCCTCCGCACAGCCGCTGTCTAAGTCTCTGTCCTTGGGCACAAACGAACTCTTCTCAAGGATGGCCCTAGCTCTGGCACTCTTCAGACCCCGAGACCAGGGCAGAGCCGCACTGGACTTCGGGGCCTTCCGAACGTCAAACACTTCATCCAAGATCGTGTCTTTGCCTTCACGGGGGCCGATGACTGGATCCATAAGCCCGTTAAGTTGCCTTATCAGGCTTAGGACCTGCCAGAAGGCATGTTCGGATTCCTGCTGTTCTCCTCCCTGCGGGCTGGCAGCTAAGTCTCCTGTCCCAGGGATCTTTTCCTGGGGTGAAACGTGGACATTCCCCCGGGTAGTCGTGGGTTCCTGGCGAATCCTTGAGGAGGATTTCGGGACGGTCTTGGAGTCCTTGGATTCTCTCCTGGGAGGGATACAGGATCCCAACAAAGAGATTCGAGGGGCCCCTTCCTCACGAGATGATTCTCCTCCATGAAGCGAAGTCTCCCCCCTTCGTGCCGAGGGGAAGACTACCGCCCCACTGGACTCACCTGAGGACAGAAAAGGCCTCGTCCACGGGAGAAGGAGAAAGCCCTCGAGCAGGAGAAGGGGCCTTCGCGACCGACCTCTTGGGAACCAACTTCGCCCTGGGGGAAGTCACCACGAAGTCCACTCCTCTCTTTCTCTTCAGCGTAAGAGAGACAGCCGTTGGTTTGTTACCCTGGTCGGCGAGTGCTGGTTTCATAACCCTCACTAACGCCCGCGCCAGAGGACCAAACCAAGTCTGTTGCTCCAAGGACACAGAGTCCAAAATCCTCGCTAAAGGGAAAGGGATCGGGCGATCCTTTGGAGTGGACACCACAGTACCTGCCTGAAAAGAAGGTGGGGAAGAATGATGTACTAACCTCTCCTCAGTAGTATCCTTGTCCTGCACTACCAACCTGTGTTTGGGTGGAGGCGATCCCGAGCGTTGTCTAGGAACACGCGTTCCTGCTGCTACCCCCGGCTGCGGAATTCGCCGCGAACGATGGTCGCGCGGGCGAGCGATCGCGCGGGTGAGTGGTCGCGCGGTAGCGCGGGTGAGCGGTCGCGCGGGCGCGCAGGCGAGTGGGCACGAGGGTGGGCAGGTGAATGAGCGCGTGTCTGAGGCGGCGAACGCAAGTGTTGGCGCGATGGCGAGGAAACGCGCTGCCGCGTGGGTGAGGAAGACCGCTGGTGATGTGGATCAACAGGAGATCGGTGGTGAGCTGGTGAGCGCTGACGTGCAGGTAGGCGATAGCACGTTGTGGCATGGTGACGCGTTGGCGAGCGATAGCGAGCAGCATGCGCCGGTGAGCGATCGCGCGATGGCGAGCTAGTAGCCAGCGAACCATGTCCCTTCAGAACCTCCGGCTGACGAAGCGTTGGAGAACGTTGGCGCGCAGGCTGTAACACACGCGGGCGGTCCGGAGATTGCCGAGAAACAGGTGATCGCTGACGCGTAGAACGCTGGTGAATAGGCGATACCAAAATTGCCTGAGCGCGCTGACGAGCAGGTGAACGCTGGCGCATAGGCGATGCTGGCGCATAGGCGATCGTTGACGCGTGGGAGAACGCTGGCGAATAGGCGATACTAAAATCGCCTGTGCGCGCTGGCGAGCAGGTGAACGCTGGCGAGTAGGTGATCGCTGGCGCGTAGGTGATCGCTGGCGAGCAGGAGGTCGACGCGTGAGATCCTGTGAAGGGACAGGTGGCGCGGCGCGTTCACAAGCAGGAACAGGAAGATCGCAGGCGCGTTGGCGAACATGTGCTTTTGACACACGCGCTGAACGAAGTTCCGTAGCCACAGGGTCAGAAGACTGATGGCGAGCAAGGAGCTCAGCAGGAACTGTAGGATGGTCAGAGACCGCAGGGCGATGATCCTCAAATGAGTGCTGACGCTCAGAAGAGAGCTGACGAGCAGGAGAGCGCTGGCGAGGAGGGCGAACATCAGGAGAGCGCCGACGAGCAGGAGAGTCTTGACGAGCAGGAGAGCGCCAACGAGCAGGAGAGCGCTGACGAACAGGAGAGCGTTGGCGAACAGGAGAGCGCTAGCGATCAGGGGGCGCTGATGAGCAGGAGAGCGTCTGTGCGCTAACATTGAGCAGGAGCAGGCCGGAAGACCGTTGCCTGTCCGCCGGGAGACTGATGTCCGTCGGAAGACCGCTATCCGTCGGGAAGACCGTTGCCCGTCAGACTGCTGTCAATCTGCATCAGGGCGGATGAAGGAATTGTAGGCTGCAAACGTAGATTCAAAAAGGCGCCTCTTAGCATTCTTATAGGGAGATGAGAGGCCCTTACGACGAGGCGGACGGTGAGCCTTACGGCGAAGGAGGCCAACAGCAACAGCAGCAGAAGAATCCTCCGAAGAGGAGTCTCTATGAGTGTACTCTCTTGCGAACGAAAGAGAAACACTTCGTAGAAGAGACTGGTCAGCAAGTGACCTAAAAGGAGCAATCCTCCGAAGAGGGGCTCCTGCAGTTGTCCAGCCCCTTGAGCGAAACTGCAAGTGTGACCGCTCTGCACCAAGAGCAAAGTCGCACGAAAAAAAGGCAAGAGAAGAACCCCCCAAAAGGGGAAAAACTCAAGCCTGGACAGGAAAAACTTCCCTCGGAAGAAAAGTTACCCACCCAAGGAGGCAAGCCTCCTGAGTTCTAAAATGAACTGGAGAGCTGTCAATTGTCACGGGAGTACTTCCAGTAGAAGGAGACACGCCCCTGACGAAAATCCAAAGGGGAGGCAGCAACAGCCGAATCCCCAGGCCTCCACAAGACAGCTCACACCGTAGCCATATTACAGAAACGAACTAGATCGGTAACTGTAAAAAAATAAAAACAAAAAACATTAGTACACATTCATTCCCCCGGGAAGGCTCCGAAGAGGAATCCCGAGGGAAAGGAAACAAGAATTACACAACAGGCACGTGCCCTCACAACCACTTACACTCACGGAAGGAGAGCTGTAACCAAAACAGAATTATAACAATTATAATTATGAAACTATGTAATTATGTAATTTAAAAATGAATGAACACTAAAGAAAGAACGAAAACCCCGAAAGGAATCGTTCTACAAGCTGAAAAATTAACAACTACAATTAGATTCATAAACTAATTGAGACAAAACGTACGGCGTAGCAACCCCCCACACACGGGAAGGAAGCTACAAGGGAGTAGTAAAACGTAGTAAAAGGGTGAACGACTTCAAGAGAGAGAGAGAGAGAAAGACCGAAGTCAAACTCGATCGCAACCCATAAAATTACGCCGTGGTGGCCTAACTGCCGAGGACTCCACGGGGATATCGTACACTACACACGCAACTCTGAAAAGGAAACTTACTGATTTCTATACTCAAATATATATACAAACATGAAAACATGTTTACATATACATATTGAGTAAAAGAAAAGTAAGCGATTAAGTAAAGACAAAACAAACAATGGCTGCCAAGCGAAGACCAAGACAGAGACGTCTGTCCCAGGCCGAGCCAAAAGTGAAAGTGAGCATTCACCTGTGTGTGAGGGGGGGGAGGGGTAGCTAGCTACCACTCCCCTACACCCCCCCCCCCCGCCCCCCGCTAACTAGCGTGGGGGTAATACACCCTCGTTAAATTCTAATGGCTCGCCATTTCAGCTGCGCTAAAAGGTAAACCCAATGTAAATAGCGTGGTTTGTATTTCAGTTACGGAACAAAGCTATTACTTATCACCATCTCTTGCTCAACACAAATATCCACCAGTCTCTCACCACTCTCATTTTCACCTGGTACGCCATACTTCCCAATGACACCTTCTACCTCTCCAGCACCCACTTTAGCATTTAAATCACCCATGACAACTACATAATTCCTTCTACCCAGTCCTTCTACACACCTAGTTAATTCATTCCAGAACTCATTCCGCTCTTCTTCACTTTTCTCACTACCTGGCCCATACGCACTGACAAACGCCCAACATTCCCTACCCAACCTAACCCTTACCTACATTAACCTAGATGATATCTCCTTCCATTCCACTACTTTACCTGTCATCCATTCACTCAGCAATAAAGCCACACCCTCTCTCGCTCTTCCCCTTTCAATCCCAGACACTCTACCAGACATTTCACCAAACATCACTTCACCCTTTCCTTTTATCTTCGTCTCACACAAGGCCAATACATCCATCCTTCTATTCCTAAACATACTTCCAATTTCACATCTTTTACTCTCTATCGTACTACATCCACGCACATTCAAACACCCCAAAACTAGAGTGCGGGGAGCAGTCACTATCCCCTTAGCTCCATCTCTTTGTTGCTGTCTCACAGGATGTAGATACAGGAGAGGGGGTTCCCAGTCCCCTCGTCCCGTCCCTTTTAGTCGCCTCTTACGACACGCAGGGATAAGGTTGGCACTATTCTAATTTTTATATGCCCCCGCGGCCACAGGGGCTAATATTAATAACAATAATAATAATAATAATAATAATAATAATAATGATATTCCTGCAGGTAGTGGGAGGTCAAGGTTATCTGTTGATACCAGACTCATATCTTAATACCTGAGCTACTGACAGGTTCTTCCTCAGCATAAGGGAGACCCCAATATCTCTAACTATATAACCTCCAGACTGAGTTGGATCTCCAATCCTCATGGTCGATAGGCAATTTTCATAGTATCACAAAGCTAAAAAGAAACAGTGTTTGTGAATATCTCTAATTTTTCCTGCCATTGCTCAGTAAAGAATCTTTGGTGCTCAGGACTGAAGCTACAAGTCCTCTTAAGAAAGCCCTCTGAAGTAATCAAAGGGTATAGAAACCAGTCATTTTGATCTACTCCAAATGCCTCTTGAGAAGAGATGGAGAACTTGAACCTAAAATTATAGTCAGGAAATACTAAAAGAGATTTGCAGTCTCCACTTTTAAAATTGTTTGATGCACAAACCTGTTCAACAGCGAGAGGTCAAAGGGCCAACTGAGGAGCCATGAAGAACCATTCCAAAGAACTTCGAGTGTATTGTTTAACTTCACCACTTTAACCTCTACTACCAAGGCCAGAGGATAACTCTAAAATGCCATCGAAGTGCAATTGAGGGGAGGTTGAAGATATGATAAGGGTTGCAGTATCTGTCCTGAAGGACTTCTAAAACCACGTACTAAGACACTGTCCTGGACTAGGTTCTCGACGCTGCATTGCCTCTCTCATGTGACAGCAAAGAGAGATAGGTTGCACTCTCCTGCAACTCCTTTAGATCGGTCTTCAAGGACTTCCATGATTTCTCCTTTTGGGCAGAAACAGCAGCATCCGCAGACGAGGCATAAGTGGGAAAAATGACTAGAAAAGGAAGAGGAGAGCACACACTCCTTCTTGGCAGCCTTCTTCAGAGTCAAGATCCTAGTGGTTAAGGATAGCAATCACATGGAGACTTCGTTAGCTGCAAACAAAACAACATCACTAACCGCCATATTGTTCCGTTGCTCCACAGGCGTAGCGGGAGGCAGGGAAGATACAGCAGTGAAAGCCCCAGAAGGCTTTATGGCGGCCAACATATTCGACAGATTTCCCGCCTACGTGGTCTTAGTAATACCGAAGGAAGGCCACATCTTTCTCAGGTCCAGGTCTTCGTAGTCAGTCTGAACAGCAACAGAACCTTAAGGGAAAGGTGGAGGAGTATTACTTTCAAAGGGAGAAGGTGATGCTTCTGTTTTCCCTGTGGAAAGCTCTTATGGTGAGCTAAGGTCTCTTCCCCCCTATAAATTCCTCCTGAAGACCCTGAAGGGGAGACAGCAAGTTGAGCTGCACTGGAAAAACAGGAGCTATAAAGCTGACACCGAAGAATCTTCTTGTAAAACTCAATCCACTGCAGAGGTGGCTATGACATGCATTAATCACAAAAGGATAAGATACGAACACTTATACCCTCGGCAAAAAAGCAGAGAAGGTTATGACACAAACCTGAAACACTTCTTACCCGGCTTACTAAGACACAGCCACGGTTACCAACTTCCCTATTTGTATTAAAAAGATAAGGAAAAATATAATAACCACCAAATTTTAGAGGCAGCAAGAATACTTGTGTGCTGCTTGCAGCCAAAGTCAAAAGTGAGTACTTGCTGACTTATGGGTGAGGCTTATCCCTCATCTGCTGGTGGTTATAAGTACCTCATTCAATTTTTACCGGCTATTCCAGATTTGTTGAAGTCATACTTTTATTAAAGGTCAATGGTTTTTTATTCGTGTAGGAACAGATACTAGCATTGTACATTAAAAATTCATTTCAGAAACACAAAACTAAGATAAATATGTAAGAACCTACCCAAGACAATGAAAGGTTTTGGGTCCATCATGAAGTAGTGAATGTCAAAAATAGCCTCTGGATATGGAAGTCTATATTTCTGGAGGTTGTCATACAAACCAGTTCCCGGGGTTCTGAAACAATATATTGTAGATGTACTAATTATGCAACCATTTATTATATACAACTAGATATCAAAATTGCCATATTACATAACTGCTCAGAATATTTCCTGAAAAATGTTATTTTCATTAGTAAAATAAATTTTTGAATATACTTACCCGATAATCATGTAGCTGTCAACTCCGTTGCCCGACAGAATTCTACGGAAGGGATACGCCAGCGATCACTATACAAGAAGGGGGTGTACTCACCAGCGCCACCTGTGGCCAGGTACTGCAGTACTTCTTGTTGACACCACCTCAATTTTTCCTCGGTCCACTGGTTCTCTATGGGGAGGAAGGGTGGGTCAATTAAATCATGATTATCGGGTAAGTATATTCAAAAATTTATTTTACTAATGAAAATAACATTTTTCAATATTAATCTTACCCGATAATCATGTAGCTGATTCACACCCAGGGAGGTGGGTGAAAACCAGTGTACATGTATATCAAGAAGCTAAGTATCCCGTATTTCATATTATCAGTTATTCAAAATAACAATGAAATTATAAGTACCTGGTAAGGAAGTCGACTTGAACCATTACTCTGCCTTTAATAAGTTCGTCTTCCTTACTGAGCGCAGCGTTCCTCTTAGGAGGCTGAACAACCCTAAGGTGCTGAAGTATAAAGGGCTGCAACCCATACTAAAGGACCTCTACACAACCTCTAACCTAGGCGCTTCTCAAGAACGAATTGACCACCCGCCAAACCAACTAGGATGCGGAAGGCTTCTAGCCTACCGTAACAACCCAAAAAACAACAATAAAAGCATTCAAGAGAAAGGTTAAAAAAGGTTATGGGATTAAGGGAATGTAGTGGCTGAGCCCTCACCTACTACTGCACTCGCTGCTACGAATGGTCCCAGGGTGTAGCAGTTCTCGTAAAGAGACTGGACATCTTTGAGATAAAATGATGCAAACACTGACTTGCTCCTCCAAAAAGTTGCATCCATAATACTCTGCAGAGAACGGTTCTGTTTAAAGGCCATCGAAGTGGCTACAGCTCTCACTTCGTGGGTCCTTACCTTCAGCAAAGCAAGGTCTTCATCCTTCATGTGAGAATGAGCTTCTCTAATCAGAAGCCTTATATAATACGAAACTGCGTTTTTGGACATAGGCATCGAAGGTTTCTTGATGGCACACCATAAGGCCTCTGATTGTCCTCGTATAGGTTTTGACCTTTTAAGATAGTATTTCAGAGCTCTGACAGGGCAAAGAACTCTCTCTAGCTCGTTACCCACCATGTTGGAAAGGCTAGGAATTTCGAACGATCTAGGCCAAGGACGTGAAGGAAGTTCATTTTTTGCTAAAAATCCGAGCTGTAAGGAACATGTTGCTGATTCGGATGTGAATCCTATGTTCCTGCTGAAGGCGTGAACCTCACTAACTCTTTTGGCTGTTGCAAGGCAGACGAGGAAAAGAGTTTTGAGAGTAAGGTCTTTGAAAGAAGCTGACTGGAGAGGTTCAAACCTAGGAGACATAAGGAACCTTAAGACTACGTCTAGATTCCAGCCTGGAGTGGATAATCGACGTTCTTTAGAAGTCTCGAAAGATTTAAGGATGTCTTGTAGATCCTTGTTGGAGGAAAGATCCAAACCTCTGTGGCGGAGAACTGAAGCCAACATACTTCTGTACCCTTTGATCGTAGGAGCCGAAAGAGATCTAACATTCCTAAGATGTAACAGGAAGTCAGCAACTTGGGTTACAGAGGTATTGGTAGAGGAAACTGCATTGGCTCTGCACCAGCTTCGGAAGACTTCCCACTTGGATTGATAGACTCTACGAGTGGATATCCTCCTTGCTCTGGCAATCGCTCTGGCTGCCTCCTTCGAAAAGCCTCTAGCTCTAGCGAGTCTTTCGACAGTCTGAAGGCAGTCAGACGAAGAGCGTGGAGGTTTGGGTGTACCTTCTTTACGTGAGGTTGACGTAGAAGGTCCACTCTTAGAGGGAGAGTCCTGGGAACGTCGACCAGCCATTGTAGTACCTCTGTGAACCATTCTCTTGCAGGCCAAAGGGGAGCAACCAGTGTCAGCCGTGTCCCTTCGTGAGAGACGAACTTCTGAATGACTCTGTTGATGATCTTGAACGGCGGGAATGCATATATCTCGAGATGGGACCAATCCAGCAGAAAAGCATCCACGTGAACTGCTGCTGGGTCTGGAACTGGGGAACAGTACAAAGGGAGCCTCTTGGTCATGGAGGTGGCGAACAGATCTATCGTTGGCTGACCCCACAAGGTCCAAAGTCTGTTGCACACGCTCTTGTGAAGGGTCCATTCCGTGGGGATGACTTGATCTTTCCTGCTGAGGCGATCTGCCGAGACGTTCATATTGCCCTGAATGAACCTCGTTACCAGTGAGAGGTTTAGACTTCTTGACCAAATGAGGAGGTCCCTTGCTATCTCGTACAGCTTCCTCGAATGGGTCCCTCCCTGCTTGGAGATGTATGCCAAGGCTGTGGTGTTGTCGGAGTTCACCTCCACCACCTTGTTTAGCAGGAGGGACTTGAAGTTCATTAAAGCCAGATGAACTGCCAGCAACTCCTTGCAGTTGATGTGAAGCGTTTCCTGTTCCCTGTTCCATGTTCCCGAGCATTCCTGTCCGTCCAAGGTCGCGCCCCAGCCCGAGTCTGATGCGTCCGAATAGAGATGAAGATTGGGGGTCTGAACCGCTAACGATAGACCCTCCTTGAGAAGGATGTTGGTCTTCCACCACATGAGAGTAGTCTTCATCTCTTTGGTAACAGGAATAGAGACCGCTTCGAGCGTCATATTCTTGTCCCAGTGAGCTGCTAGATGGAATTGAAGGGGGCGGAGGTTGAGTCTCCCTAACTCGGTGAACAGGGCTAACGATGACAGGGTCCCTGTTAGACTCATCCACTGTCTCACCGAGCATCTGTTCCTCTTCAGCATGCTCAGAATGCACTCTAGGGCTTGGCTGATTCTTGGGGCCAACGGAAAAGCCCGAAAAGCTTGACTCCGAATCTCCATTCCCAGGTAAACGATGGTTTGGGAAGGAATAAGCTGGGACTTTTCTAAGTTGACCAAAAGACCCAGTTCCTTGATCAAGTCCAAAGTCCAGTTGAGACTCTCCAGACAGCGACGACTTGTGGGGGCTCTTAACAGCCAGTCGTCTAAATAAAGGGAGGCTCTGATGTCCGCCAAGTGGAGGAATTTCGCAATATTCCTCATCAGTCGCGTAAACACCATAGGCGCCGTGCTTAGGCCAAAACACAGGGCTTGGAATTGGTACACAACCTTTCCAAAAACGAATCTCAGGAAAGGTTGGGAGTCTGGATGAATAGGAACGTGAAAGTAAGCGTCTTTCAGATCCAACGAGACCATCCAGTCCTCCTGCCTGACCGCTGCTAGGACCGACTTCGTCGTCTCCATAGTGAACGTCTGCTTGGTGACATAAGCATTGAGCGCACTGACGTCCAGCACCGGTCTCCAACCTCCTGTCTTCTTGGCCACCAGAAAGAGACGGTTGTAGAAGCCCGGGGATTGATGGTCCCGGACTATCACCACTGCCTCCTTCTGTAACAGGAGCGACACCTCTTGGTGTAACGCTAGCCTCTTGTCCTTTTCCTTGTAGTTGGGAGAGAGGTTGATGGGAGAAGTGGTCAGAGGGGGATTGCGGCAGAATGGTATCCTGTAACCCTCCCTTAGCCACTTGACAGACTGGGCGTCTGCACCTCTTCTTTCCCAAGCTTGCCAGAAGATCTTGAGTCTGGCTCCTACTGCTGCCTGGAGAGGAGGAGAGTCAATGTTTGCCTTTCGAAGGCTTGGGACCTTTCTTGGACCTGCCCCTGAAACCGTCTGGACGGGTACTTCCTCGGCTGGGGGCTCTGCCACGAAAGGGCGGAATAAATCTTGTAGCAGGAGTATCGGCCACTGGGGTGCGGTAAGTTCTAGGAACCGAAGGAGCAACCTTAGCCTTACGTGCTGAAGAGGCCACAAGGTCATGAGTGTCCTTCTGAATAAGAGCCGCAGACAATTCCTTGATAAGGTCCTCAGGAAACAGGAACTTAGAAAGCGGAGCAAAAAGTAACTGAGACCTTTGACAAGAGGTGATACCAGTGGAAAGGAAGGTGCAAAGTTGTTCCCTTTTCTTGAGTACTCCCGAAACAAACATGGAGGCAAGTTCGCCGGAACCATCGCGAATTGCTTTATCCATACAGGACATTAAAAGCATGGCCGAGTCCTTGTCAGATGGGGCAGTCTTCTTGCTCAAGGCCCCCAGGCACCAGTCGAGAAAACTAAAAATCTCAAAGGCGCGAAAGACTCCCTTTAAGAAGTGGTCTAAGTCAGAAAAGGTCCAGCAGACCTTAGAGCGCCTCATAGCCGACCTTCGTGGAGAGTCAACCAAACTTGAGAAGTCAGCCTGGGCAGAGGCAGGGATTCCCAAGCCTGGTTCCTCTCCTGTGGCATACCATACGCCCGCCTTAGAAGTCAGCTTAGTAGGTGGAAACATGAATGACGTCTTCCCTAGTTGCTGCTTGGACTGCAACCAATCCCCTAACATTCTCAAAGCTCTCTTAGAAGATCTAGCGAAGACGAGCTTAGTGTAGGCAGACTTAACAGGTTGCATGCCTAGAGAAAACTCTGATGGAGGAGAGCGAGGGGTAGCAGAAACAAAGTGATCCGGGTAAACTTCTCTGAAAAGAGCCAGGACCTTGCGAAAGTCAATGGAGGGTGGTAACGACTTGGGTTCCTCTACGTCAGAAGAGGGATCATCCAGGTGCGCAGCTTCCTCCTCAGAAACCTCATCACCTGAGGGTTGAGAAGCGAGAGGTAAAGTTACAGCGGTATGCTGAACGGCAGAATCCTGACAAGCGGGTGCATATACACTTGCGGATTCATCCTCAAGTCTCTGTTGAAGAGGATGAGGGCTGGTAATGACAAAGTCATGAGGCTGGGAAGAAGGAGGCTCTGCGGGAGTCTGGGGAGCAAGCGTGGTGAGAGGCGACTGTAGTAAAACCTGAGGTTCAGGCTGCAAAGACTGCTCAAGCTGAGGAGAAAGAGGTAGATGCATGCGTTGAGGTGGCTGACTCATTGTATGAGGTTCATGTCTCAAGAGTTGCGCTTGCTTCAAGGGTTAAGGTGGCTGCGCAGTAAGAGGTTCCTGTCTCACGAGTTGAGGTTCTTGAGGTGGGTGCTGCGAGAGTTGAGGTGGCGGCTGCGCAGAAAGAGGCTCCTGTCTCACGAGTTGAGGTTCTTGAGGTGCTTGCCTCGAGAGTTGAGGTTCTCGCCTCGAGGAAAGTGGAGGTATCAGCTGCGAGAGCTGAGGTGGCTGCCTCAAGGATGGCAGAGGTTGTCGTACCTCAAGAGGTTGCTGCCTCGAGGGTGGTCTTACTGCAAGAAACTCTTGCCTCAAAGGTAGAGGAGGTTGTAAGGCATAAGACTCCTGTCCCCATTGTTGAGGAGGTTGCCGCGTGGTAAGAGGTTCCTGCCTCAAGGAAGGTGGAGGTTGCTGCACAACGCTGGTATCTGGCAACTCCCAACGCGGTAGCTCACGCATGGAGGTAGCTTGAGGAACCTCAACTTCGTACGTCTGGCAGACTGGACTGCGTAGAGGAGGAGGAGCGCTCGCAGGAGGAGGTGTAACCTTCTCTGCCTGAAACTCACGCATCAATACCGCAAGCTGCGACTGCATAGACTGCAGCAAAGCCATCTTGGGATCAACAGACGTTGAGGTCTGTTGAGGCAGAGCCTTAACAGAAGTTGAGGTCTGTTGAGGCATCGCCTTACCTCTCTTAGGAGGCGTGCAGTCACCTGATGACTGCGGCGAGTCAGAGCTAGCCCAATGACTACATCCGGGCTGTAGAACTCGTGCGGTCTGGACTTTACGCTTAAGAGGTCTTGAGACCTGAGTCCAGCGTTTTCTCCCCGAAAATTCTTCTGCAGACGAGGAAAATAAGGGCTCAATCGTCTGAGAGTGGAAGTGACGATCTCTGTAAGATACGCCCGCAACCACCGAGGATACTGCTGTGCGCCGATCAAGGCCTGCCGAACCCTTTTGCCCTTCGACATTGCTTCTCCCCTGGGCTTGGGAGCTTGCAAGAGGTCCCGGACTGGGAGGACGACTGGCACGCACAGAAGTACCCTCACGCACAACACTGACACTGACACTAGCACTCGGCACAGCACTGGCACTACCACTTCCCACTGCACTTTTCACTTTAAGTTCCTTGACGTCTGCCAAGAGGAACTTGTGGTCACTCACTACCGACTCCACTTTATCACCTAAAGCCTGAATGGCACGTAAAACATCAGACATATCAGGCTGAGCACAAATAGTAGGATCGGGGGTAGCCACTACAGGGGGAGGAAAAGGTTGAGGATCATGGGGTGAGGAATAAAGCGAAGAGCGAGCCGAACTCCTCCTAACTCTCTCTCTCTCTAACTTAGTGGTATACTTGAGGAATCGAACAAAATCAAGTTCCGAAAGTCCGGCGCATTCCTCACATCGATCTTCCAACTGACAGGATTTTCCCCTACAGTCGGAACAAACGGTGTGAGGATCGACCGAGGCCTTCGGAATACGCCTAATACAAGTCCTACATCGTCTTTGGGGAGGAGCTTGAGAAAGGTCGGACATCTTGAATCAAAGAACAGTCAAGGGGGAATTCCAATTAAAGCAAAAATTCGTTAACCATTAATCAAATCAATCTAAAAGCTATCTAAGCTAAGAGACAAGTTTCCTGTATAGCGAAAGCTGAAATCTTAGAGCAATACTTCACCAAAAACCGTGAACAAGACTCCAAAATTATAAGCGTATCCATGTAGGTCTTGCCGGAAGCACGACAGAGGAAAAATTGAGGTGGTGTCAACAAGAAGTACTGCAGTACCTGGCCACAGGTGGCGCTGGTGAGTACACCCCCTTCTTGTATAGTGATCGCTGGCGTATCCCTTCCGTAGAATTCTGTCGGGCAACGGAGTTGACAGCTACATGATTATCGGGTAAGATTAATATTGAAAAACCCTAAACATGTCAAAAACTGCTAAATTTATTCATGACTTTTCCTGTGTTCAGAAAGCAATTAGTTAACTACATACATATACCAAAGGCACTTCCCCCAATTTTGGGGGGTAGCCGACAACAACAAGAAACAAAACAAAAAGGGGACCTCTACTCTCTACGTTCCTCCAGCCTAACCAGGGACTCAGCCGAGTTCAACTGGTACTGCTAGGGTGCCACAGCCCAACCTCCCACATTTCCACCACAGATGAAGCTTCATACTGCTGAGTCCCCTACTGCTGCTACCTCCGCGGTCATCTAAGGCACCGGAGGAAGCAGCAGGGCCTACCGGAACTGCGTCACAATCGCTCGCCATTCATTCTTATTTCTAGCACGCTCTCTTGCCTCTCTCACATCTATCCTCCTATCACCCAGAGCTTTCTTCACACCATCCATCCACCCAAACCTTGGCCTTCCTCTTGTACTTCTCCCATCAACTCTTGCATTCATCACCTTCTTTAGCAGACAACCATTTTCCATTCTCTCAACATGGCCAAACCACCTCAACACATTCATATCCACTCTAGCCGCTAACTCATTTCTTACACCCGTTCTCACCCTCACCACTTCGTTCCTAACCCTATCTACTCGAGATACACCAGCCATACTCCTCAGACACTTCATCTCAAACACATTCAATTTCTGTCTCTCCATCACTTTCATTCCCCACAACTCCGATCCATACATCACAGTTGGTACAATCACTTTCTCATATAGAACTCTCTTTACATTCATGCCCAATCCTCTATTTTTTACTACTCCCTTAACTGCCCCCAACACTTTGCAACCTTCATTCACTCTCTGACGTACATCTGCTTCCACTCCACCATTTGCTGCAACAACAGACCCCAAGTACTTAAACTGATCCACCTCCTCAAGTAACTCTCCATTCAACATGACATTCAACCTTGCACCACCTTCCCTTCTCGTACATCTCATAACCTTACTCTTACCCACATTAACTCTCAACTTCCTTCTCTCACACACCCTTCCAAATTCTATCACTAGTCGGTCAAGCTTCTCTTCTGTGTCTGCTACCAGTACAGTATCATCCGCAAACAACAACTGATTTACCTCCCATTCATGATCATTCTCGCCTACCAGTTTTAATCCTCGTCCAAGCACTCTAGCATTCACCTCTCTCACCACTCCATCAACATACAAGTTAAACAACCACGGCGACATCACACATCCCTGTCTCAGCCCCACTCTCACCGGAAACCAATCGCTCACCTCATTTCCTATTCTAACACATGCTTTACTACCTGTGTAGAAACTTTTCACTGCTTGCAACAACCTTCCACCAACTCCATATAATCTCATCACATTCCACATTGCTTCCCTATCAACTCTATCATATGCTTTCTCCAGATCCATAAACGCAACATACACCTCCTTACCTTTTGCTAAATATTTCTCGCATATCTGCCTAACTGTAAAAATCTGATTCATACAACCCCTACCTCTTCTAAAACCACCCTGTACTTCCAAGATTGCATTCTCTGTTTTATCCTTAATCCTATTAATCAGTATTCTACCATACACTTTTCCAACTACACTCAACAAACTAATACCTCTTGAATTACAACACTCATGCACATCTCCCTTACCCTTATATAGTGGTACAATACATGCACAGACCCAATCTAATGGTACCATTGACAACACAAAACACACATTAAACAATCTCACCAACCATTCAAGTACAGTCACACCCCCTTCCTTCAACATCTCAGCTTTCACACCATCCATACCCGATGCTTTTCCTACTCTCGTTTCATCTAGTGCTCTCCTCACTTCCTCTATTGTAATCTCTCTCTCATTCTCATCTCCCATCACTGGCACCTCAACACCTGGAACCGCAATTATATCTGCCTCCCTATCATCCTCAACATTCAGCAAACTTTCAAAATATTCCGCCCACCTTTTCCTTGACTCCTCTCCTTTTAACAACCTTCCATTTCCATCTTTCACTGTCTCTTCAATTCTTGTGCCGGCCTTTCTTACTCTCTTCACTTCTTTCCAAAACTTCTTCTTATTCTCTTCATATGACTGACCCAGTCCCTGACCCCACCTCAGGTCAGCTGCCCTCTTTGCCTCACGTACCTTGCGCTTTACTTCCACCTTTTGCTCTCTATATTTTTCATACTTCTCTATACTATTACTCTGCAGCCATTCTTCAAAAGCCCTCTTTTTCTCTTCCACTTTTACCTTCACTCCTTCATTCCACCATTCACTGCCCTTCCTCATGCTGCCTCCAACAACCTTCTTGCCACATACATCACTTGCAATCCCAACAAAATTTTCTTTTGCTAACTTCCACTCCTCCTCTAAATTACCAGTTTCTCTTACTCTCACCTCGTCATATGCCATTTTCAACCTTTCCTGATATTTACTTTTTACCCCCGGTTTTATTAGCTCTTCAACCCTCACTAGCTCCCTTTTACATCCACCTACTCTATTCCCCCACTCTTTTGCTACAACTAATTTTCCTTCCACCAAAAAATGATCAGACATACCGTTAGCCATACCCCTAAACACGTGCACGTCTTTCAATCTTCCAAACATTCTTTTTGTTATCAACACATAATCCATTAATGCCCTTTCTACTACTCTTCCATTTGCCACTCTTACCCATGTATACTTATTTTTATCTTTCTTTTTAAAAAAGCTAGCACTTATTACCATCTCTTGTTCAACACACATATCTACCAGTAGTTAACTACTAAAACATAAAAAAATTGTAATTTGTATTTTTCCCTAACTACTGTACACAAACCTTAAGTCCTATAAATATGAGTTTCTTCAACACTAGGTGCAATGGCCATTGAAGCTTTAACAAGGTACATTAAGTACGTTAGTTACTGGGAAGTAGATGGGGGAGACACCTGCCTGCCTAACTGTATCAGTTTACTTTGGACTTTTGGTTCCAAAAATTAACAGACTGGTTAAGGTTGGAAAAGCCACTTGAATGAATCAAATCCTTATGGTTAGGGAAAATAAAATTCTTTTGATAAAGTGCCGGTAATTTGTGTTTTTCCTAACTATAAAAACCTGAGTCCATTACATATGAGTGTGACTTCAGCAAACCTTTTAACTTTAAATGAGGTAGACATAGTTGTCTGTCAGTTGGTGGGTGGAGCAACACACATTTATTCCAGAAAGAGAAAACAAAAAATATAAGAGGCTAAAGTTTGAGAGGCAACAAGAGTATGTGCGTACTGTACTGGTTGCAGCCGAAGTCAGAGATGCTAGTCTTACTGACAATCATGTGGGCAGGGCTTCACTATCACCCACCTGTAATTATAACTACCTCATTAAATTTCAATGGCCCTTCCAGCTTTGCTAAGTCATACTCCTATTAAAGTAGGAACAAATAAAAAAAATCATCACATCAAAAGCCATTTTAAGAAAAGATCCAATAGTCGAAGGAGAAACTGTGCCCCAGTCAAAGACATAAGTGGCTATTCTATCAGAGTAGGGTGGGCAGGATTCAACCTTGTGCCTTGGGTCATTAATCAACTACGTTGTTAACTATTCAATGGCCATTCCAGTGCTGCTGAACACATATCCCCATTTTAAAAAATGATAGGTTTGTATACTCGAAGTAACATGCTGTCATCCCATGATAATTTCTTTGTATAGGTGAGCATTTTGACTTATATGGCTGGCACAACTATCGCAAGCATTTACCCAATACACTGCTTTATATCATTTATAACATGTGGGTAGTTGTAGCAGGATGTGTCCATCATATAATTTCTTTAATAGTTAGGACCTAGGGTTGTGTAAGAGGTAAAGGTTCAGGTAGGTAAGGTTAGAACGCTTTGACCTTATTTATGAATTGTGAACCAACTTCTGGGTAGTCTATAGGAGGATGGGTAAATCAAATGATTGCTTTAATAGTTGGATAAGGAAAAGTAAGGTAAGGATGGTTTAGGTTATGAATATTTTTATTCATTTATTTTAACTGTGACCCAGCCTTCAACAAATGCTCCCAACTTCCTTAGTATGCTCCTAATATTTTACCCTACACTACTGTTGTATTGTATTGAAGGTCCCAACTTACGAATACAGTATTCGACTTAGAAACATTCAGAGATACAGAAATCCAACTGAAAATAACAGATAAGATAAGGAAATACTCTAATAAAACAATATTACATCATTTAATTCAGTAAGCTAGACGACATTTGTGTAAAATTATAGTTATGGACGGAACAACATCTTGAACAGAAAAAATGTTATTTTCATTAGTAAAATAAATTTTTGAATATACTTACCCGATAATCATGTAGCTGTCAACTCCGTTGCCCGACAGAATTCTTCGGACGGGATACGCCAGCGATCGCTATACAAGAGGGGGGTGTACTCACCAGCGCCACCTGTGGCCAGGTACTGCAGTACTTCTTGTTGACACCACCTCAATTTTTCCTCGGTCCACTGGTTCTCTATGGGGAGGAAGGGTGGGTCAATTAAATCATGATTATCGGGTAAGTATATTCAAAAATTTATTTTACTAATGAAAATAACATTTTTCAATATTAATCTTACCCGATAATCATGTAGCTGATTCACACCCAGGGAGGTGGGTGAAAACCAGTGTACATGTATATCAAGAAGCTAAGTATCCCGTATTTCATATTATCAGTTATTCAAAATAACAATGAAATTATAAGTACCTGGTAAGGAAGTCGACTTGAACCATTACTCTGCCTTTAATAAGTTCGTCTTCCTTACTGAGCGCAGCGTTCCTCTTAGGAGGCTGAACAACTCCAAGGTGCTGAAGTATAAAGGGCTGCAACCCATACTAAAGGACCTCTACACAACCTCTAACCTAGGCGCTTCTCAAGAACGAATTGACCACCCGCCAAATCAACTAGGATGCGGAAGGCTTCTTAGCCTACCGTAACAACCCAAAAACAACAATAAAAGCATTCAAGAGAAAGGTTAAAAAAGGTTATGGGATTAAGGGAATGTAGTGGCTGAGCCCTCACCTACTACTGCACTCGCTGCTACGAATGGTCCCAGGGTGTAGCAGTTCTCGTAAAGAGACTGGACATCTTTGAGATAAAAAGATGCAAACACTGACTTGCTCCTCCAATAGGTTGCATCCATAATACTCTGCAGAGAACGGTTCTGTTTGAAGGCCATCGAAGTAGCTACAGCTCTCACTTCGTGGGTCCTTACCTTCAGCAAAGCAAGGTCTTCATCCTTCATGTGAGAATGAGCTTCTCTAATCAGAAGCCTTATGTAATACGAAACTGCGTTTTTGGACATAGGCATCGAAGGTTTCTTGATGGCACACCATAAGGCCTCTGATTGTCCTCGTATAGGTTTTGACCTTTTAAGATAGTACTTTAGAGCTCTGACAGGGCAAAGAACTCTCTCTAGCTCGTTACCCACCATGTTGGAAAGGCTAGGAATTTCGAACGATCTAGGCCAAGGACGTGAAGGAAGTTCATTTTTTGCCAAAAACCCGAGCTGTAAGGAACATGTTGCTGTTTCGGATGTGAATCCTATGTTCCTGCTGAAGGCGTGAACCTCACTAACTCTTTTGGCTGTTGCAAGGCAGACGAGGAAAAGAGTTTTGAGAGTAAGGTCTTTGAAAGAGGCTGACTGGAGAGGTTCAAATCTAGGAGACATAAGGAACCTTAAGACTACGTCTAGATTCCAGCCTGGAGTGGACAAGCGACGTTCTTTAGAGGTCTCGAAAGACTTAAGGATGTCCTGTAGATCCTTGTTGGAGGAAAGATCCAAGCCTCTGTGGCGGAAAACTGATGCCAACATACTTCTGTACCCTTTGATCGTAGGAGCCGAAAGAGATCTAACATTCCTAAGATGTAACAGGAAGTCAGCAACTTGGGTTACAGAGGTATTGGTAGAGGAAACTGCATTGGCTCTGCACCAGCTTCGGAAGACTTCCCACTTGGATTGATAGACTCTACGAGTGGATATCCTCCTTGCTCTGGCAATCGCTCTGGCTGCCTCCTTCGAAAAGCCTCTAGCTCTAGAGAGTCTTTCGATAGTCTGAAGGCAGTCAGACGAAGAGCGTGGAGGCTTGGGTGTACCTTCTTTACGTGAGGTTGACGTAGAAGGTCCACTCTTAGAGGGAGAGTCCTGGGAACGTCGACCAGCCATTGCAGTACCTCTGTGAACCATTCTCTTGCAGGCCAAAGGGGAGCAACCAACGTCAGCCGTGTCCCTTCGTGAGAGACGAACTTCTGAATAACTCTGTTGATGATCTTGAACGGCGGGAATGCATATAGATCGAGATGGGACCAATCCAGCAGAAAAGCATCCACGTGAACTGCTGCCGGGTCTGGAATTGGGGAACAGTACAATGGGAGCCTCTTGGTCATGGAGGTGGCGAACAGATCTATCGTTGGCTGACCCCACAAGGTCCAAAGTCTGTTGCACACGTTCTTGTGAAGGGTCCATTCTGTGGGGATGACTTGACCCTTCCTGCTGAGGCGATCTGCCGAGACATTCATATTGCCCTGAATGAATCTCGTTACCAGCGTGAGGTTTAGACTTCTTGACCAAATGAGGAGGTCCCTTGCTATCTCGTACAGCTTCCTCGAATGAGTCCCTCCCTGCTTGGAGATGTATGCCAAGGCTGTGGTGTTGTCGGAGTTCACCTCCACCACCTTGTTTAGCAGGAGGGACTTGAAGTTCATTAAGGCTAGATGTACTGCCAACAACTCCTTGCAATTGATGTGAAGCGTTTCCTGTTCCTTGTTCCATGTTCCCGAGCATTCCTGTCCGTCCAAGGTCGCGCCCCAGCCCGAGTCTGATGCGTCCGAATAGAGATGAAGATTGGGGGTCTGAACAGCTAACGAGAGACCCTCCTTGAGAAGGATGTTGCTCTCCCACCACATGAGAGTAGTCTTCATCTCTTTGGTAACAGGAATAGAGACCGCTTCGAGCGTCATATTCTTGTCCCAGTGAGCTGCTAGATGGAATTGAAGGGGGCGGAGGTGGAGTCTCCCTAACTCGGTGAACAGGGCTAACGATGATAGGGTCCCTGTTAGACTCATCCACTGTCTCACCGAGCATCTGTTCCTCTTCAGCATGCTCAGTATGCACTCTAGGGCTTGGTTGATTCTTGGGGCCGACGGAAAAGCCCGAAAAGCTTGACTCCGAATCTCCATTCCCAGGTAAACGATGGTTTGGGAAGGAATAAGCTGGGACTTCTCTAAGTTGACCAAAAGACCCAGTTCCTTGGTCAAGTCCAAAGTCCAACTGAGACTCTCCAGACAGCGACGACTTGTGGGGGCTCTTAACAGCCAGTCGTCTAAATAAAGGGAGGCTCTGATGTCCGCCAAGTGGAGGAATTTCGCAATATTCCTCATCAGTCGCGTAAACACCATAGGAGCCGTGCTTAGGCCAAAACACAGGGCTTGGAATTGGTACACAACCTTTCCAAAAACGAATCTCAGAAAAGGTTGGGAGTCTGGATGAATGGGGACGTGAAAGTAGGCGTCTTTCAGATCCAACGAGACCATCCAGTCCTCCTGCCTGACCGCTGCTAGGACCGACTTCGTCGTCTCCATAGTGAACGTCTGCTTGGTGACATAAGCATTGAGCGCACTGACGTCCAGCACCGGTCTCCAACCTCCTGTCTTTTTGGCCACCAGAAAGAGACGGTTGTAGAAGCCCGGGGATTGATGATCCCGGACTATCACCACTGCCTCCTTCTGTAACAGGAGCGACACCTCCTGATGTAACGCTAGCCTCTTGTCCTTTTCCTTGTAGTTGGGAGAGAGGTTGATGGGAGAAGTGGTCAGAGGGGGATTGCGGCAGAATGGTATCCTGTAACCCTCCCGTAGCCACTTGACAGACTGGGCGTCTGCACCTCTTCTTTCCCAAGCTTGCCAGAAGATCTTGAGTCTGGCTCCTACAGCTGTCTGGAGAGGAGGAGAGTCAATGTTTGCTTTTCGAAGACTTGGTACCTTTCTTGGACCTGCCCCTGTGACCGTCTGGGCGGGTACCTCCTCGGCTGGGGGCTCTGCCACGAAAGGGCGGAATAAATCTGGTAGCAGGAGTATCAGCCACTGGGGTGCGGTAAGTTCTAGGAACTGAAGGAGCAACCTTAGCCTTCCGTGCTGAAGAGGCCACAAGGTCATGCGTGTCCTTCTGAATAAGAGCCGCAGACAATTCCTTGATAAGATCCTCAGGAAACAGGAACTTAGAAAGAGGAGCAAAAAGTAACTGTGACCTTTGGCAAGAGGTGATACCAGTGGAAAGGAAGGAGCAAAGTTGTTCCCTTTTCTTGAGGACTCCCGATACAAACATAGAGGCAAGTTCGCCGGAACCATCGCGAATTGCTTTGTCCATACAGGACATGATCAGCATGGCCGAGTCTTTGTCAGATGGGGCAGTCTTCTTGCTCAAGGCCCCCAGGCACCAGTCGAGAAAATTAAAAATTTCAAAGGCGCGAAAGACTCCCTTTAAGAAGTGGTCCAGGTCAGAAAAGGTCCAGCAGACCTTAGAGCGTCTCATAGCCGACCTTCGTGGAGAGTCAACCAAACTTGAGAAGTCAGCCTGGGCAGAGGCAGGGACCCCCAAGCCTGGTTCCTCTCCTGTGGCATACCAGACGCCCGCCTTAGACGTCAGCTTAGGAGGTGGAAACATAAAAGACGTCTTTCCCAGTTGCTGCTTGGACTGCAACCATTCCCCTAACATTCTCAAAGCTCTCTTTGAAGATCTAGCGAAGACGAGCTTAGTGTAGGCAGACTTAACAGGTTGCATGCCTAGAGAGAACTCGGATGGAGGAGAGCGAGGGGTAGCAGAAACAAAGTGATCCGGGTATAGCTCTCTGAACAGAGCCAGGACCTTGCGAAAGTCAATGGAGGGTGGCAATGACTTGGGTTCCTCCACGTCAGATGAAGGATCATCCAGGTGAGCAGCTTCATCCTCAGAAACCTCATCACCTGAGGGTTGAGAAGCGAGAGGTAAAGCGGTATGCTGAATGGCTGAATCCTGAAGAGCGGGTGCATGCGCACTTGCGGATTCATCCTCAAGTCTCTGTTGAAGAGGATGAGGGCTGGTAATGACAAAGTCATGAGGCTGGGATGAAGGAGGTTCTGCGGAGGTCTGAGGAGCAAGCGTGATGAGAGGCGACTGTTGTAAAACATGAGGCTCATGCTGCATAGACTGCGGTTCAAGTTGAATGGGAAGAGGCTCAAGCTGAGAAGAAAGTGGTAAATGCATGCGTTGAGGTGGCTGACTCATAGCATGAGGTTCCTGCCTCAAGAGTTGCGCTTGCCTCAAGGGTTGAGGTGGCTGCGCAGAGAGAGGCTCTTGTCTCACGAGTTGAGGTTCTTGAGGTGCTTGCCTCGAGAGTTGAGGTTCTCGCCTCGAGGAAAGTGGAGGTGGCTGCTGCGAGAGTTGAGGTGGCTGCCTCAAGGATGGTAGAGGTTGTCGTACCTCAAGAGGTTGCTGCCTCGAGGATGGTTGTAATGCAAGATACTCCTGCCTCAAGGGTAGAGGAGGTTGTTGTAAAGCATAAGGCTCCTGCCCCCATTGTTGAGGAGGTTGCTGCGTGGTAAGAGGCTCCTGCCTCAAGGAAAGTGGAGGTTGCTGCACAGCGCTGGTATCTGGCAACTCCCAACGCGGCAGCTCACGCATGGAGGTAGCTTGAGGAACCTCAACATCATACGTCTGGCAGATTGGACTGCGCAGAGGAGGAGGAGCGCTCGCAGGAGGAGGTGTATTAACCTTCTCTGCCTGAAACTCCCGCATCAACACCGCAAGCTGCGACTGCATAGTCTGCAGCATAGCCATCTTAGGATCAACAGAAGTTGAGGTCTGTTGAGGCATAGCCTTAACAGAAGTTGAGGTCTGTTGAGGCATCGCCTTACCTCTCTTAGGAGGCGTGCAGTCACCTGATGACTGCGGCGAGTCCGAGCTAGCCCAATGGCTACACCCGGGCTGTTGGACTCGCGCGGTCTGGACTTTACGCTTAAGAGGTCTTGAGACCTGAGTCCAGCGTTTTCTCTTTTCTACAGACGAGGAAATTAAGGGCTCAATCGTCTGAGAGTGGAAGTGACGATCTCTATAAGATACGCCCGCAACCACTGAGGATACTACTGTGCGCCGATCAAGGCCTGCCGAACCCTTTTGCCCTTCGACATTGCTTCTCCCCTGGGCTTGGGAGCTTGCAAGAGGTCCCGGACTGGGAGGACGACTGGCACGCACAGAAGTATCCTCACGCGCAACACTGACACTGACACTAGCACTAGGCACAGCACTGGCACTATCACTTCCCACTGCACTTTTCACTTTAAGTTCCTTGACGTCTGCCAAGAGGAACTTGTGGTCACTCACTACCGACTCCACCTTATCGCCTAAAGCCTGAATGGCACGTAAAACATCCGACATATCAGGCTGAGCACTAATAGTAGGTTCGGGGGTAGCCACTACAGGGGGAGGAAAAGGATGAGGATCATGGGGGGATGAATAAAGCAAAGAGCGAGCCGAACTCCTCCTAACTCTCTCCCTCTCTAACTTAGTCGTATATTTAAGGAATTGAATAAAATCAAATTCCGAAAGACCGGCACATTCCTCACATCGATCATCCAACTGGCAGGATTTTCCCCGACAGTCGGAACAAACGGTGTGAGGATCAACCGAGGCCTTCGGAAGACGCCTAACACAAGTGCTAACTCTACATCGTCTTTGGGTAGGTACTTGTGAATGGTCGGACATCTTGAATCAGAGAACAGTCAAAGGGGGTTTCCAAATTAAAGCAAAGATCGTTATACCATTAATCAAAATTAATCCAAAAGCTATCTAAGCTAAGGGAAAAGCTTCCTGTATAGCGAAAGCTGAAATCTCAGAGCAATACTTCACCAAAACCGTGAACAAAGACTCCAAAATTATAAGCGTATCCATGTAGGTCTTGCCGGAAGCACGACAGAGGAAAAATTGAGGTGGTGTCAACAAGAAGTACTGCAGTACCTGGCCACAGGTGGCGCTGGTGAGTACACCCCCCTCTTGTATAGCGATCGCTGGCGTATCCCGTCCGTAGAATTCTGTCGGGCAACGGAGTTGACAGCTACATGATTATCGGGTAAGATTAATATTGAAAAATAGTCTTTCCTGTAGTAAATAATGTGCTTTCACTGAATTTGACCTTCATTTCAACAGCAAAAAACCGAAAACCCACTGGACCATCTACGAACGGAGATATATTTTAGAAATCTAATGGTTTTTGCTCCGCCGTGCCCTCACTTCGCTCGTGGAAAAAGAAAAATATCAAGCTCCTATGTACTGCTGAACTGCGCATGCTAACCCCATTGATTATTATTTCTTAGATAATTAAAGCATCAATTTTGAAGAAAACAGATGTTTTTCTATAGGCAACACCTATCTTTTAGTAGAAAAGCTGTTTTCCGTCCATAACTATAAAAAATTAACATTTGTTAATAGCCTGATATCTAGGAAACCCAACTGTTTGTTGACTTTCGTAGCTGTAAACCACAGGCATGCATGGGCTTCAGGTTAGGCCTACCCTAGGCCAAAATAAAAAAAAACTAAAAAAATTGGCATACAAACAATTCGACTTACAAACAGCTTCTTGGAACCTATTAAGTTTGTAAGATGAAGACCTTCTGTACCTATTCTTTGCCAATTTTTTGCTTTATAATACAAATAATAACTACCATACTTGAATTTAGAGTAACTGAGGAAATAATACATATGCTTTTAATCAAGCCTTCATAACCATACAAATGTGGATAACCACTATGAAATTAATTAGCCTACCGAAGGAGATACATAGGGTTACCCGAGGACTAATCGCAACACTCACCAACCTGAAATCTGGAATTCCTGATGGCGTACTCATTCCAGCTCCAGCCATAACTAAAATGTTCGTTGTATTACATTTAATCATGTCAGCCACTTCTTCGTAGATCTCGTCAGAGCTACTTTGCGAAGTAGAATAGGCTCTTGAAAAGCTTAACGGCCATGATAGATGATGGTTTCTTAAATAAAAATGCTGTGTGTTTCTTAGAATTTTATATGGAGAACTACTAAACTTGTGATATTTGTCGGTATTTAAGCATTTAATTCCACTAACACAACCAGAGGATTGAATGACTTGGCGTGAGGAATAATTTTTTGAGTTTGAGCTACATAAGGACCACTTTCTAAAATGATTCAACTTTATATACTGTCTAAGAAATAAGCTGTTATTTCTGCTGACAGATAGACTTAAACCTATTAAATTGAGATAAGTAGTTGGACATCTCATGGATGTTAGTGAAGCACTTGAAAAAGTGATCATGGGGCGATCATTCAACATTTTGGTATTGTATGATGTATGAATATCAATTATGAATTATCCTAATCAACACTGGATGCGATAACCGTAATCATTAATTGATATTTCCCAGGTAGATAATGATCCATAACTACAAATCTCTTGATCTTACAACACCTTTAATAAAATCTTGAGTTCTGTAAGGTAAAACTTCAACTTCATGGCCTATATCACTTTATAACTTTAGATGTTGATAAAAATTATTCTTCTTCCTTGCCCGAGCGACAGTTTTTATCATAAGATAACACACATTTAGATTGAATAAAATTAGAAAAAAATTACAGGTTGAAATTCATATTACATTAGTAGTAGTTATAAAGATATTACTCTGAAACGGCTCTCTTGTGTGTTGTAAGTTTCAGATTATATGTTCCAGTTTCCTCGTTGCTAGCTCCATATCATTAAGATTTTGTAGGTGTAAAGAAATACATTCTGCAGAAATTTCTTTGTCATTAGTTACTTTCTACACAGGCAGCATAGCTTACATACTTTTATTTTTAACTTCCCTACCCTGTCTAATATATCGGCCAACTTCTTTTGGCTAGCGATTCTAATTTCTTTAATTTTATGCTAATGTTTCTAAGTTTTCTTAATTCTCTAAAGCTAAAAAATGTTTAGTTGTATTATTTGCCTCTCTACACAACTCGCAAATCTTATGATTTCCATTACCATTTCTATAATTCCTTCTAAATCTATAATATTCAACATTTCCTTATTACCATGATAGCTTCCATAGTGTAATCTCTTCTGCCATTACCAATTAAAAGCATCAGTTTTTTTTTTTTATTTCTGCTTTCTTCTCTTGTGGTTTTCTTTTCATGTGCAACCTTTCCTTTTACTAATTTCTTGGGTTCTTACTTTCTACAATATATCACTGCTTCAAATCTAATAGCCTACTTTTTGCATATTTTCTAAAAAACCTTTTCCCACTTCTTAATATTTACAAATCATATAGGTTTCAGGATTTTTTTTTCATATAACTTAACTCTTCCATGCAATGCCAACTTTCCTACTCTATAACGTCTCTATACTTGCTAAGACCATCATCTCCTTCTTCTAGGTAGGCCTACAGTTCTTCTAAGTAGCCTATTCATACTCCTTTATTGTTTCAGTGCGTCCATTTCTAACACCTCCTTTAAGGTTTCTAACTTCATTTTTTTGTGCCTTATTACTAACACCCTTTGACTTCTGAGGATTTGTGCTAGAAGTAAATTCATCAAGTCTTTCGAGCCACACAGCGATATTGCTTATGTCTTTCTCTACTTTATATCAGTTATGACTGGGGAACATAATATCACCAATCAGGGTTACCTTCTATGCGGATAATGATTACTGTCTTTCCAGATACTAATTTATGAGCTTAAAATTGTAGGCTACTATGTGGGTGAAAATATACATGAAGTATGGTAAATTACCTTCATAGTTCGAAGATCTCCTCAAAACAGGTGTTAAGGTTTCTAACCTGGAAGATTTGTCAGTACCAATACTACCTGAGAGTGCTGGACAATAATCAAATGCAAACACAATAACGCAAGAGTGAGATAGGGAGAAAAACTGTTTGGATTACGGGAGTAAACGGGAGCAAGATACGTGAATGTGTGATCCCAGCACAAGATAAGATATTCTGACGTTTTTCCGAGGGCCTAACCATAGAATATGGAGTGTTCACTTCAGTACTATAGAAAATTAAATAAGAATACATTTTTGTTGTATGTTTACGGCCAACCATCCAGGACTAGTTTCTTTAACTCAAAAATCCTTTGAATAATGTGTGTGGAGTATATGAATATCTTAATTGACTCTGAGGGCAGGATCCAAATGAAATAAGAGTGGGCTAACTACTGATCTCTGACCCTAGACAGTGACCTGTCAGTTGATTGTAGCCCACGACCACTTGCATTACAAATTTATGTTTATACGATAAACACAGAGCTTGTGTCTGTTACGAAATAGTATCGTGAATAGGGCCATAATCAGTAGTTTTTTATATAAATTTTTGGTCTTGACTTAGTTCTTTACTATATATATATATATATATATATATATATATATATATATATATATATATATATATATATATATATATATATATATATATATATATATATATATTGGCCTCCGTGTAACTGTTTAAAGCTGAAGTAGCAAAAATTATCAATGATGTTGGACCACCTTGGATAAATAAGAGTAGATTTTCAGCTGATGATTCACTTTACACTCTTAATAACATGTTAAAAAGTAATAAAACCAATACAATTTACTTAAAAATTTTTAGCCAACCTCACGCCTTTATACTATTCCAAATTACACTATTTTCATAAGGCCACCTTAACAGGATGAACAAAGTTAAATGCTGATATGAGGGGTTAGTCAAACCAACGTAATACATGATTTAAATTTTCAATAGCTTTACACTGGTTATCCGCTATATACGACAATTGCTGAAACGTATTCCAAGTCCATTAATGTAAAAGAACCAGGTTCAGCTGTGTTGGCGAGGCTGGTACGGGCTGACTACTCACGGGCGCGATCCCACTACTGGTCGACATGGGTGCTTTTGGCTGTTGGGTTTCCCCCCTGGCCCGGTTCACACCTCCTTAGGCAACCTGGACGCCCCTGGCTCCCCAAGGGCGGCCATATTGATGCCGAGCTTAGTGCGGACGCCCACTCAACATAGACAGTTCCGTAACAGTGATCCCCACCTCAAGCCATCCACTGGTTCAAGCCACCGAGTCGCCGGTCTACAGGGCGACGCCACTCGCTCCAGCTGTCATATTAATTCCTAAAATTGAATCATATCATCATCTAGTTCATCATTGAAGTCAATTTTGGAGTTGATAAATCAATATCATTTTCCCTGAGCTATGATTATGCACAGTGAGTGGACAAACTTGATGCTTCATTCAATTATTCATCGTTTTTTTTTATCAAGTTCATGTCCGTAACATTCAAATAAGCAAATTATATTAAGTTCTGGTAATATGAAATATCTTGAGAGAGAGAGAGCATATATGACCCAAGAAATAAGAAAATATGGGGATACGAGAAAAGTTGGAAAGATGGCATTGGAAGTCAGAAAGAAAATATATGAAACAGTAGTAGTACCAACAATATTTGCCAACGTGGAGACCTGGAGTGTAATTAGGGACAAAGATATGAAAGATCTAGAAAACCTCCAATACAAGATAATAAGAAATATGTATGAACTACCTGCGAGTACTCCATATTGGGGCATACTTGCAGAAACAGGAATATGGCCGGTGTCCTGCAGAATAGAATATAAGACATTAATGCTCTTCCATAACATCATAAACTCCGAGGAAAAAAGATTAGTAAGAGAGATAATTGAGGATCAGTTGAAGAACCCGTATGGGAAGTGCTGGAGCAAGAGCGTAGAAGAAATCTGCAGTAAATATGGGATGGAAGTGGAAGAAATAAGAAGTTGGGGGAAAAGGACCCTGAAAAAAGAAATCAAGAAAAGAATTATAGAAAAAATAGAAGAAACTATAGAAGAAAAAAAGAAAATAATGAAAAAATTAAGATTTATTAAAGGAAATGGCCCTCTGCCTTATATCAGAGAAATGTATCTGGATAAGGCATCCCTTGTGATGAAAGCAAGATTAAATATGCTCAACTTAAAAGCAAATTTCAGGGGAAAATATGATGACAATTTGTGTGATTTATGCAAAGAGGAAGAAGACACCATCGAACATTTATTTTTATGCCCAAAGTTAGAAGAGCTAAAGAATGTAGAAATAAGTTTAGGTATGCTGAAAAATCCTAGCAGGGATCTGGCTGCATTTATAGATAGGGCAATGAATATAAAAGAAGAGTTTAGGAAGCCCAAACTGATTACCACAACAGGTTGCCAAAACTGATGATAGCAAGGTGTTATCCTATCCAATTTCAAAGTAGAAGGGAATAAAAGTAAATATTGAGAACCTCATTATGATATTAATTTATTTAAGGCACAGATGATATAAACTTAATAACAATAATAAGAATAAGCTTAGAAGCTTTGCACCTATCTATAAAGAGATAGAGTGCCCGCAAACTTACTTTGCAGAGTGAGCAATAAGGAACCAGGAACCAGAGAGAGAGAGAGAGAGAGAGAGAGAGAGAGAGAGAGAGAGAGAGAGAGAGAGAGAGAATCTTAATCTTTTACATTCTCAAAGAATTTCTTTACCTAATAAAATTGCCGATTCTGACGATTAAGTATATAGTTATTTATATATATATATATATATATATATATATATATATATATATATACATATATATATATATATATATAAGAAATAGCCCTAGTTTAATAAAACTGTTGTTGCAGTTTCAAAAGAACTTCAGTCAAGATTTTTTTTTCTTTTTTTTTGTGAATCCTTGGTGGGAGTTTTAGATTGATTTTGTACTATCTTTCATTTTTTTATTGAAACACAAGCTGCTCCCAAACAATAGAAATGTGAATTATAACAACTTCTAAATATAACATGACATAGAATTATTTTTTCTATAAAATATTTCTCAATAAACTGTTGCTCAATAAACAATGGACGAGATCATATATAGATTTTTCTTGATATGAAAAGGGGGAAGGAGCTGGGGTGAATTATTTCCTTATCTGGTCAGGTTCTGGGTTGAGGCATAGCCTTTACAACGGCGCCTCCAAAGTTTATCTTCTTGCAATGTTTTGTCTTTTCTTCAACATCAGGTTTAATACTTCTTTTTTCTTTTCCATATTTGTTTCACTAAATAAGAAATAATCCTACTATCCCCTTTAAGTCTTCCTCGTATGGTTGCTGTAGCTCAATTACTCCATCCCTTTCTTTTCTATATTCCTGGCAAAATAATAAAAAATGTATCAAATCTTCCTCCCCATTTTCACAAAAATTACAGTTTATATTTCCCTCATTGTGTCTACTTACAATATTTAGTTTTAACGTATTCTTGCTCTAAAAATATCACTGAAGCTTGTGTATTGTCATAAATTAACTCTTTAATTTCTTTCTTCCACGTTCTATATATTTCTAAGCTCACTTTACTTTCTATTTCTTATTTCCACTTTTCAGTATCCCACTTTCTGGTTTCCGATTTTATTTCTGCCTTGTTCATTCTTCTCATTTGTCTTATGCCTAAACTTAATTCTTCCAAATACTTTGCAGGTTGTTTCCACCATCTTCCCCCCTTTTCTTGAATGTCCTGGATAATTATTTTCAGCATTTCCTTCTTTCCATTCAGGGTACGATTTAAGTACTGCAGCTTCCCATTCATCACCCTTGCTTTCATAGAAGATGCACCTGTCTCCCCTCTTAGAGTAGTATTAGCTGTGCTTTTAGTGGCACCTAAAATCATCCTCTATTTCAGTTTCTGTTAGATTTATAATACTTGTTCCATACAAAATAGATGGTAAAGCAATACTTTTCCAGAATATCATTACCCTTTTCTGAGTTTTAAATATATTCCTATTATTATCTAGCTTTATTCCTAAGTATGTTAAACTTTCTACTACTTTGATTCCCTCTATGTTATCTGGCTTTTCTTTCATATTGTAAATCATAATATTACTCTTTTCTTTATTAATTTCTAACCTACATTCTTTTTTTACTAGTTTCTACTAATATCTGGATGTTACGCTTTGCATTATGTATATCTTGTGCAATTATTAAGGCATCATCTGCAAAAAATAATGATTCTATCTTTATTAATTGATTTCTGAAACCGTTTCCTTCCTCTTCTATTTTCTTTATGATAATATACGTAATCAGTTTAAAGAGTGAAGTTGATCCTGTGCAACCCTATTTAATTCCACTCGTAACCTCCATTTCTTGTTCTATACCTTCTCCTAAGTCAATGCCCGTAGTATCTCCTTGACAAATATTTACAATTGCACTCATGATTTTGGTGTTAATTCTATATTCTTTAAAAACTTCTATTAGTACCTTCCTTTTTACAGAGTCAAATGCTTTACTAAAGTCTATCGCGGTTACTATTAGGGGTTTCTTGTTACTATAGCTCTCTTCCACACAATAATGTAATATAAAGATATTGTCCTCTATCCTGCCTCCACCTGTAAATCCTGCTTGACATTCATTGTCTTCTTCATTCATTCTTATGTGGTCTTCTATTTCCTCTTTCACCATCATCATGAATATTTTGTAAGAAATACTTAATAGATCTATGGGTTTTAGGTCTTTTGCCATTGGCCTTCTTTTCTTTTCAACCATCTTTGTTCTTGACTTCTTCCACATATTTGGTTTTTCTTTTTCGTCCAACTCATTTTGATAACATTTCTGTAAGGTTTCAAGACATAATTTGCTTTTTCCTAGTGCCTTATAGAGCTCGGGTTTTAGGCCATCTGGTCCTGCCACTTTTGTTGTCTTTAATTTTCCCAGGCAATTCTTTACTTTTTCTACTGTGATTTTTGGATTTTCCATTGGTTTTATTTTCCCTTTTGTTATCATTACAAGGTCATAGTGTTCCCTAAGTATGTCCGGGATATTATATTCATCTATTCTTGTGATATCTTCCTGATGCACTATTTCATTTTCCTATTCTATCAGTTTTTCTTCATTCCAAACCGAGTCTATTTTTATTTTCATGCTTACAATATATAGTTTTCCAGTATTTGATTAATTCCTCTTTTGTTTCTTCCTTATTTAGCTTAGTTCCTTGTTCTCCATAAAGTTGTATAACTTTGCCATGGGCTTTCTGTCTGTTCCTTATTCTATCAATATTTTCCCAGAGTTTTTTTTATTTTCATCCATTTTGATTTCTTCTGTTATCTTTTTTTCAAATATAGTAATTTCCTTCTTTATCATTTCTTGCACTTCCCTCTTCTTTTGATCACATCTCTCTTCTAATACCCTATTACTTCGATATTTGATTAATTAATTTTCTTTCTGTTTAAACCCTTCCTTTCCTTTATGCATTTTCTTATTTCATCGTTCATCCATGGTTGCTCATGTACCTTTTCTTCATAAAGAACTTTCCTTTTATATACGCTTGCCAATTTTTCTTCCGCAGCCTCTTTTATTATCAGGTCCATTCCTTCTATTCTGTCTATTTGCCTATCTCTTACTATTTTTTCTACTCTTGTATATTCTCTTAAACTATTTTCATCTGTCCTAAAGTATTTTACTTCCTCCCATCTTCCTTTATTAAAATTCTTATTCTGGTCACTCATGAATTCCAGTTCTATAGTGATCAGATTATGATCCGATATGTCAAAGTTCAATTTTTCATCGTCTATATTCATTTCCCTAAAGTTTTTATACATTTGTTCGTTTACTAGTATGTAGTCTATTACATTTTTTTTGTTGCACTCTTTCCCATGTATGAATCCCTTTACATCTTAAATCTCCATTCAATAGGACTTATTCTAATCCTAAGGGCCCGGCCAGACCAAGCGCGACTAGCGGCGAGGTTAACGGCAAGAGGTTATGGCGGCAAATTGAAACCTTAGGTATCTTATGTAGGTGGCCAGATAGGAGGCGCGAGGCTTCCCGCGCCTCCTATCTGGCCACCTACGTAAGATACCTAAGGTTTTAATTTGCCGCCATAACCTCTTGCCGTTAACCTCGCCGCTAGTCGCGCTTGGTCTGGCCGAGCACTAATGACTGGTAAACTGGATGGAATATCAGATCAGATCAGATTCAGGTTGAGGCTTTGCCTTTGCAACGGCGCCTCTGTGTCTTTTAGTTTTGTGTGTTCCTTTTTTCACTAGTTTTTTTCTTTTCGTCCACATTTGTTGTAGTCCACTTTTCTTATTTTCAATATTTTCTTCAGAAAAAAGGAATTTTCTAACTGTTTGTGTAGTATCTTCTTTGCATGGTTGTTGGAGCTCACTTGCTTTTATTCTTATATCACTAAACTGTGGACAATATAATATGAAGTGATTAACATTTTCTTCTACATCACAGAATACACAGTTTATATTTCCATCTTGGTGTCTGTTTTTTTATATTCAAGCCCAATGTGTTTGTTCTTTCTCTGAATAATAAAAGTGACGAAAATGTGTTGTCATATACTTCCTCCCCCTTGATTTCACTTTTCCAGTTTTTATACAGAATTAGACTCCCCTTGCACTCCATTTCACTCTTCAATTTGCTTGTGTCCCAATCTCTTCTTTAAGTCCTCTTTCGTACATCTTTTGACTTCTCTCATCACCATCCCACATTCTTCAGCACACTTCTTCACATGCATCCACCACTTCCTCTCTTTTTCTTCCATATTATTGACTATTGCTATTAGTAAGTCCTTCTCTCCCTTAAGAATGTTATTAAGGTACCTCAGCTTTCCATCCATTACCCTCGTCTTCATAGCAGATGCTCCTACATCCCCTTTCAAGGCTACACTTGCTGTATTCTTTACACCCCCTAACATCCTTCTATACACTCCATTCTCTATTCTCTTCAACTTTTCTATTTCAGTTAAGTTAATTACATTTGTTCCATATAATATCGAAGGTAGCGCTACACTTTTCCAGTATGCTTTCCCTATCAGTATTTTATTACAAATTTTTTCTATGATTGAATATGTAAGATTAGCTAGCTTTTGCGCCTTAACTATCATTTCACTTTTCTGTGTTTTGAACATATCAAGAGAGCTGATATATCATGGTAGTGTTCTTTGTTTATAAAATTATAAAATACTCTTTTTTTCTAATCACATTCACAAACAAAACCCCAACCCTTTTCCGTATTATTCTTTCGAGTCCTGCAGACAACTAACTACCCATGCTATCTATCTACGCAACGAACACATCTGATTCTCAATTATTCGTGTTTATCCTCCACAGCAAACAATTAATTGATAGTTCCCCATAGGTCTTTCACATCTAAAAGAGAATTTCCCTCTCCTGCGAGACCTTTCCCGAGTCCATTTTTGTATGGCTTCCGTCATCACCTACTTTGTTGCAAGTCAGACTGGTTTGTCTATCTTGTCTTAAATACAAGTTTCTTATATATTTTCTCTATCTCTGAAAAGTTTTTTTTTTTTCATTGCCACAGATCCCCAAATTTTCAATGTTGATTTTCCGTCCTTCCATTTTTATCTCTCATACATCCTCTGTCGAAGTTCTCAAGTCTCTTCATTGTCTGTTTAAATAGCCAATGTTTATTTTGCTTCACCGTATATTCTCCTTATTTGAAGATATATTCTTAGCCCGTTCATAAGACTAGCAGCATTTCTTCTAACTAATATTGCAAAACTATCCAAGTTAAAGATCCTATTTATACAGGGAAACAAAAATATTACTTTTATTGCTTAGATTACCTCCGACAGTATCTAGCTCGTAAGATAAAAACATTAGGCTATGTATTATTATACAAACTCATGGAATAGAAAAGGAATGTAAAACCAAATTTTCTTTCTTTGAAACTAAATTAGCGTTGAATTTTATTATTTTGATAGCATTTTCACAAGTCACATTAATGTCTTTTTGAATAATATTCAAATATTTAGG
>NC_090729.1:134915824-134925824 GCF_036898095.1 Palaemon carinicauda
TATATATATATATATATATATATATTGCCTTTAGCAATCATCTTTGGAAGTTTATCGCTTGAAAATGAATATTCTGGTTTTTATAGACAATAATTACCAATAGTACTCAAAATATATATTTCTGTTTCCACTTATGAATGAATTCTAAAACTCACCTCTCGTTTTGGTTTTCATCTCTTAGTTATTTAACCAAATTAATTTAAGGGAAAAAGTAAATCATTAAAACAATTTACAAGGAATAAAATAATTGTGGCAAAAATATTTTTATTTGTCGATAAATATAATAAATCAAAGGTTAAAATTACACTTAAAGTAACATGATAATTTGGAAGTGGATAAGAGAGACAGTGTAAACAATTTTGGAAGAATGTTTTTTAGTAATAATGAGATTAAAACAGTCACAAGTTAATGTTTACATGCGGAGAGAGAGAGAGAGAGAGAGAGAGAGAGAGAGAGAGAGAGAGAGAGAGAGAGAGAGAGAGAGAGAGAATACAAAATAGGATGCTATATTCTTATTTTAATTTGTTTGTCGTATGATCACGATCTATCATAATAGATTATCATCCACCTTTCCTTGCAACCAAGATCTTTCTTTCCGAAATAGATTTCCTTTTATATCTTCTCTCATTTTCTTCATAAAAACAGCGGTTTGATGTCTCTTCTCTCTCATTTGGTAAGGAGACGAATCACTTCATCAGTAACGTATAAGCGATGACAGGCGAAGGGGAAGAGCTGGCTCCGATCCCCGAAGATCTTGCAGACGACGTTTGAGAACCAGAGGAGTTTTTCCGTTTTGTCTGGAAGAATATTTATGATTGATATGTATATCAATTGAAATTAAAAGTTATTAAATTATTCTGTTAGATATGGTTAACTGAAAGGATATATTTGCTATATATTTTCATTGATTAAACTGATAGGTCAGGATATATTCTTTGTTGTTGAAAACAGAGGCTAAAATATTACGTAATATGTAATTTTCTCTTACACTCAGGATGCCTTCATAATTCAAAACTGGATATTGTAAAATAATATTTAAATACCCAAAATGTACTCAAGATTCAAAACTGGATATAGTAAATGTAATTAAAGAAACCGTATTCCAGCACTCAAAATTCCTCTGATAGATTCAAAATAGAGGAAAATATTTAGTAATTCTAAAGGTAAATGCTGTAACAAAATATATAGATGGAGAAATTATTGTCTTACCACAAAATTTCCAACACTCTTGCTGATCTGAGAACGCAGAGCTTTGGGATGAGCATTTCCAGAGATAGATTGTTCATTTGTCATCTTGACCACGTTCGCTTCAGAGAGGCACCGTCTCAGTTCAGTAATACGGTCGAGTCTTTGTCTTTGCAACGGCTCTCAACCCGATTCAATCACGCGATTATGTCTAAACCTCAGCAATGATCACTTTATGAAAATGTCTTTGACAATCTTTCAAGAACTCTTGAAGTAGTGACTAAATGAATGTCAGGTCTTGATGTTTTTCGAGGACGAGATACTATTGCAGAATGAGGAAGGGCGAGCGCTTTACATTTATATACCCAAGGAATGAGGTAAGGTCAGCCAAAGAACACCCGGGTACACAACGTGATTAACAGAATCTAAGATTATCTTATCATTAAGCGTTGAGTCAGTTTTCCATTTGTTAGATGAGGTATGCTCTGTTGTCAAGGCTCGACCTTCATTTATTTTCTTTCTTTTTTTTTTTAACTAAAAAAACTAATTGATTGACAACAATTGAAATGAAAACATTAATTTATATCTGAGCAAATCAAAAGAAAAAATCCATGTAAACTTTACTTCAGCTGATTACCAGAACTTAGGTTCATTCACATCTGATTTTGATTTACCTAAAAATCCCAAATATGAAATTTTGGTACAGCTATTTGTACTCATGGAAAGGGACCTGGCCTCACAGAATAGTGAAAGCACTTTTCTAGAATTATATTTTATCATCAATGATCTCTTGCAAACATCGGATGATAACAAAGTGCTACAATCTCGTTTGCAAGACGGATAATACAGTGCACAGACTGGGAATTTAGCTTTTAAAGGATTAGGAAAAATTTACCCTTCTGAAGTGTGTTAGACCCTATCAATCATAATATTAGTGAGCTACATTACTGAAGCGATATTGCAGTTAAACTTAAGTTATCTACTGATGACATCCAATCTGATTTCTCAATTATCAACATTGAACGTGCAATTGAGACATTTAACAGTATTTTTGGAATGTTTTAACGATTAAAACTAAAGGAAAATACGATGATGAAAAAAAAAAAAGTTAATGAGGCTAAATGGCCTATAATTCAATGCTGAGAGCAAATTAGTGCACACAGTTAATAAAGTGATGAATAATATTTGCTACTGTTCTATGATATATCTTGCATTATCAAATGAATGTCACTGTTACAGTTCTTGGAT
This sequence comes from Palaemon carinicauda, assembly GCF_036898095.1. Classification (NCBI taxonomy): domain Eukaryota; kingdom Metazoa; phylum Arthropoda; class Malacostraca; order Decapoda; family Palaemonidae; genus Palaemon; species Palaemon carinicauda. Next base: position 134,918,258 of record NC_090729.1, read on the forward strand.
AATATCCTACGAATACAGAATTCTAATGAAAAACTTAAGAAAAATTGTGGCAATAAAAGGAAAAACTTCTGAAAGTAAATCTATTAAAATTTACCAAAGAAATAAAGGGTGACACTTGTCAGTATGGGAATATTGTTGCATTGTATTTTTCTGAAATAGTTGCTTACTAAAGCTAGATTAACTTATATATATATATATATATATATATATATATATATATATATATATATATATATATATATATACATACACATATATATATATATATATATATATATATATATATATATACATACACACATATATATATATATATATATATATATATATATATATATATATATATATATATATATATATATATCGACACTAAACTCAACTATTTAAAATACTTGTTATGAGTAATGCATCCATGATAAGCTTGCACACCACAACAGGAGACTGACTATATTAAAACTTTCAAGGAAATAAAGTTTTGAAAGTAATAAACGTGGAATATATATATAATGATTCCTTAAATATCAGATATAAGATAATTAACTAGTTCTAGAGACATTGGTATCCCATGGATAAATCACATCACTATGCAACATTGTCTTGTGGACTTCTCCGGCATAGTGGGACTATCTTAACGAAGCTTACAGGAAACACGAAAACCTTAAATCCTTTCACATTGGATAGTGGCTGAAGGCTACCATCAACTCACTTGGGATGAGATTGTTAGTGCGCTATCACTGTCAAACCGGGTTGCAACAAACAAAGCCGTCTAACTAAATCGTGCCTAAATCACAGCTTAGATTAATTCAAACAGTTGACGAAATACACACACACTAACACACGTATATACGTATACATAGATACATACATATATCGTTTGTACATATAAACATTATATTGTATATATATATATATGTATATATATATATATATATATATATTTATATATATATATATATATATATATATATATATATATATATATATATATATATATATATATATCAGTATAATAGTTGGTCTAAATTTGCGAGTCGAACATATATCTAATAGAATTTTCGCGGACTTGTAAGGTATTTTGCAAGAAGTATGAGAACGGACAACCATCACAACTTGGGCATTCAAAGGGAATATTGAGATGGGGATTGGGAAACCCTGACCTTAGGACATTAAGTACCGCCTGTAATTATAGGCAGCAGTAATCTCATTCCGTATGTTGAAATCACAGCCATTTATGAGATAGGCTGGACATTGCTCAACTCTACATGGGATCTTCATTATAAGTAGATTGCCATTTTTTACACATGAATAGATGTATGGGTACACACTGCATTTACACACATACACACACGTATTTACACGACACGCACATACGTACATGCACACATCAGTGATTTACAAAATAACCGACGTAAACTTTAAGAATATTAGTTTCCGAAGTTTTGAAACACGAAATTATTATCCCTGGTACACCCAAGGCACTTGAACTCGCTTCGAGCAGTATATCTACGATTGATTTTCATAACTAGTTTAGTAATGATCCCTTGACTCCTCAATGTTTTAATAAAACAACAAATACGAGTCTGATAATAATAATAATAATAATAATAATAATAATAATAATAATAATAATAATAAAAAACTTAATATAACGTTTATATCCAGTATTAAGATGAAACCTGTGATTATTTCATGTTATATACCGTAAGCCTTATACTGTACATATGGCTGATATGCGTCCCACGAGTGGGTTCTCAAGTTGAAAGGTTATCAAGTCCACTGTCTAATCTCCATTGTTTTCAGACTGTTGGGATTCCTAACACTAGCGACATGGCCTTCAAGAATTCTTATATAATTTACATATATTTTCTGCATAATTAAATAGGCCTACTTTTAGAAAAAGTTAATTTATTTTCTTCATTCTTCACATAGGTTCATGTCTCTCGAAATCAATAAAGTCGAATGTTCTTATCACAATAAAAAAAGTGGGCTGACCAGTCTCTCGATATTTTCCAACTGCATAGATCTTGATTTCAGACTGCTGTCGTATGATATTGACACAGTTGTGATTATTAAATATCCTCTAATGACATTAACAAAGAGCAGCAAGCAAAAATAGGCCCCTTTTTAATATCATTTATGATTGGTAGTCAATATAAAATCATCTTTGTATGAAAAGAATGACGAACTAACCAAACACCAAAGTAACATTCATTCACTTATCTTACTGAAATTGGCTGTATATGAAAATTATACAGATAGAGAAGTACACATCTATCTATCTATCTATAAGTGTGTTTGTGTGCGCACCCTCTCTGAGTGGAGACTCCTTAACATGGTGAAAGGGTTTGCATACCGCCATGATAAACATAGTTGTAAGCTACTAGTCGGGGTCACCTATACTAGGTTGGTTTGCTGTGAGCGATTAGACGAAAATTTTCCACCATCACCAATCTGCACTGGCCAGCGTGGTGATGATAACTGGGCAAATCACAGACGGGAATTGACATATCCGAGGACTTTGTCCTGCAATGGACTAAAAACTACTGCATTTGTTGTATATATATATATATATATATATATATATATATATATATATATATATATATATATAGCCTACTGTATATATACATACCTATATATACAGTATATATATATATATATATATATATATATATATATATATATATATATATATATATATATAGAGTACATATCATCTCCTACGCCTATTGACGCAAAAGGCCTCGGTTAGATTTCGCTAGCCGTCTCTATCTGGAGCTTCTAATTCAATACTTCTCCATATCATATCTGACTTCACGCTTTATAGTTCTCAGCCATGTAAACCTGGGTCTTCCACTCTTCTAGTGCCTTGTGGAGCCCTGTTAAAAGTTTGGTGAACTAATCTCTCTTGAGGAGTGAAAAGAGTATGTCCAAATCCTCTCCATCTATCCCTCACCGTGATCTCATCCCCATATGGCACTCGAGTAATCTCTCTTATAGTTTCATTTCTATTCCTGTCCTACCCTCTAATTCTTATATCCTTCTGAGGGCTTTGTTCTCTAATCTATTAAATCTGTTGGAGATTGTTTCATTGTCATACCATGATTCATTTCCACACAGTAACAGATCTTACTAAACTGATATATAGTCTGATTTTTATATGTAACTTCAGGCGATTTGATTTCCATATTTTACATAACATAGCCATTGTCTGGTTTGCTTTTTTTCAATCTCTTACTAAACTCCAATTCTAATGACCCTGTATTGGAGATCATAGTTCCTAAATACTTGAATGATTTTACCTCATTAATCCTTTCTTCTTCCAATAATATTTCATCTTCCATTGCATATTCCGTTCATCATCATCTCTGTGTAATATTTCATGAATGCTGGTAAGCAAGCATTGCAAATCCTGTGGTGTTATGCTAGTAAGGACAGCATCATCAACACACTCTAGGTCAAATAATTTTTATCATCAATTCAGTGCAATCCTTCTCCCGCATCTCCAACTGTTCTGCGCATAAAAAAAAAATCCATTGAGGAGGAAACACAACATAGGCGACAACACATTCCTTTGGAGTACTTTGCTGTTCACTGGAAATTCATTTGATATGACTCCAGTAACATTAACTTTGGACTTGCTATACTCATGAACAGACATAATCAAATTTACATACTTAAGAGGAATTCCATAATAACACAGGAATCTTCATAAAATTGGCCGGTGGTCGCTATCAAATGCTTTTTCATAGTCCACAAATGCCACCAAAAGTGGATTTCTATATTCTACGCATTGTTGTAGAACATGTCTCGAAATGAGACTATGGTCAGTACAGCTTCTACCTTTCTAAATCCTGCTTGTTCATCTCTCAGCTTTTCATCAATCTTTCTCTCTAGTTTCTTTAGAATAAGCATGCTATATATTTCTATGACAACTGACGTAAGTGTTATGCCTCTGTAATTAATGCAATCAGCCAGGTCTCCCTTTTTGCCATTTTCACCAACATTATAACTCCAATTCATCAGGTTTTGCCTCTTCATGCCACATTCTACAAAATAATCTTGTAAGTATTCTTGGAGTCACTGCATTTTCAGCTGGTATCATCTCAGCAGTTATATATATATATATATATATATATATATATATATATATATATATATGTGTGTGTGTGTGTGTGTGTGTGTGTGTATGTGTATGTGTATGTGTATGTGTGTGTGTGTGAGCGTGGGTGTTTATCTTAAGACAAAAAAATTTGACCCAAATAGATAAGCTAGCTGATGAGATTGTTGGCAACTGCCTTATTTATCGATATTTAAAACTCCCTCAGCGCATATATAGGAGATAAGATAATTGCAAAGTAATCTAAATTCTAAATGATATGCTAAGTTCAGTTCAATAATTACTCTAACTAAGATTTAAAAAACTATTATGCCGGAAAAAGTACATCAATATTAAAAGAAAGAATGACGAATGCAAATACATGAGGACACATTTCGAAGGCCTCAGAATATTAAGAAATGCTCTCTCTCTCTCTCTCTCTCTCTCTCTCTCTCTCTCTCTCTCTCTCTCTCTCTCTCTCTCTCTCTCTCTTGGCACAAGGTCCATTTGGACTAGCAACTTAATAATTTTTAGCCCAGTCCCCAAGACAGAGATGAGAATAGGACTTAACCATTTGGTGTCCAATAAAATCAAATGTAGTAAGAAAAATGAAACATGAACCATAATGAATGTATACAGTATACTACCATAGAGCAGGGTATGAGTTTGAGTGTTCTTAAATGATTTCCTGATAATATAACTTATTCTATCTTATTTTATCTTAAATTGGAAATGAGGAATTCTCCAAAGAATGGAAAATGTTAGTCTGTAACACCACATTTTTTTCAGATTTGATTAGAGAATAAAAACCATAAAACTGACTAGTGAATTTATATTTTGATTTACATGGTTATAGATTTCATAGTTCATCATTGAAATGTACGGTCACACTTGCAGCTAATTCTGGCTATCATGAATATATGCATTTATTGTTATTTAGAAATCCATAGAAGTGTGTAAACTTGATTTGGCCATAATATCTCTCCTCTTCTAGGTAGTTCGTAAATAAAAATTAATTATCATCCTCGTTATCATCCTCCTCCTCATCATCATCATCATCAATAAACATGTAAATATACCCGAATGCAAGTAAGCCTACATCCTCATCATCATCATCATCTCCCCCTTCGCCCATTGACGCAAAAGGCCTCGGTTAGATTTCACCAGTCGTCTCTATTTTGAACTTTTAATTCAATACTTCTCCATTCATCATTCATCATCTCCTACTTCACGCTTCATAATCCTCAGCCATGTTGGCCTGGATTAACGAAGTAAGCCTACATGGATGGGGAATTAAAGAAATAATTGACCAGGCCGGTGATGAGTTTTACTTATGCATCTGTTAATTTCAAAAGTAAATTGAACTTTGAAAATTTGATCTTTTATTTTCTCTTTTATTTAGATGTATTGTATACTTCTCTCCACGACAACTATTTCATTTAGTAGTGACTCGCAGAAGTCATGAGTCTTTTTATAGTTTATATATGACGTATCTGTTTTTGACGTTGTTAATAGTTTATATAAGACATATCTGTTTTGACGTTGTTACTGTTTTTTGAATGATTTATTGTTAATTTATTCTCATCATTTATTTATTTCCTTATTTCCTTTCCTCACTGGGCTATTTTTCCCTATTGGAGCCCTTGGGCTTATAGCATCTTGCTTTTCCAACTAGGGTTGTAGCTTGGGTAATAATAATAATAATAATAATAATAATAATAATAATAATGATGTGAACGTTGTGAATTACTTAGCATTAATACGGATTAATATTGAAATGTCACAGAGATAAAATGATACTATTTTTTTTTTCCAAATCACTTGTAATAATCGCTTTTGAGTATTATATATTGTAGAACGATTTTCTAGAATAACAATAGTCCACTATTTTCTTAGTAGAAATATTTAGTTCTCATCAATTTGCAAATATATTTTTTCTTCTTGAGAATGATATATATATATATATATATATATATATATATATATATATATATATATATTCAGCCAAGGCCACAGGAAAAATAAAAGAAGGAGTACCGAGCGCTTTCGTGTTATTTCAACACATTTTCGAGGTACAATGCTAAAAACACAGAGAACATCTAACAAAGTAAACTGAAAAAATTGAAAACAAGTATTCAAAGTCCGGTTAAAACTAGTACAGCAGATACAGAACAGTTCAACAGGTGATTAAAAAGAAACAATCTTACAAATCTCGTTAACAACAAATGGGTCCAGTTTGTACATACCCTGGCTTACATTCATTAAGTCACTGTGATATTTGATAAAAGCAGATTCAATTATATTTCTACGAGTTATATTATTACAATATAAAACAACTTTTGCCCCCTCCCAATGAATCATGTGATTAAAATTATTAAAGTGTAAAAACAAAGCATTAATAATTTTAATCACATGATTCATTGGGAGGGGGCAAAAGTTGTTTTATATTGTAATAATATAACTCGTAGAAATATAATTGAATCTGCTTTTATCAAATATCACAGTGACTTAATGAATGTAAGCCAGGGTATGTACAAACTGGACCCATTTGTTGTTAACGAGATTTGTAAGATTGTTTCTTTTTAATCACCTGTTGAACTGTTCTGTATCTGCTGTACTAGTTTTAACCGGACTTTGAATACTTGTTTTCAATTTTTTCAGTTTACTTTGTTAGATGTTCTCTGTGTTTTTAGCATTGTACCTCGAAAATGTGTTGAAATAACACGAAAGCGCTCGGTACTCCTTCTTTTATTTTTCCTGTGGCCTTGGCTGAATATATTGTCACGCGCTATTTAGTGACTTATAAGCATATATATATATATATATATATATATATATATATATATATATATATATATATACTGTATATATATATATATATATATATATATATATATATATATATATATATTCATTTTAGTATATTCCTGTAAGAAAATAGTGATGTAACACATTAAAAAAAATCACTATACAAGTGTTTAATTTGTATCTGTTTTTACCTTGGTAATTCATTAAACTTCTTCAATAATAAATATAAAATATAATAATCTGTTTTGTTTTATTACAAATGTAATAAAGTTCTCTCTGTTTGTTTTGCAAAGTGAATACCATCCATATATATATATATATAAACATATATATATATATATATACATATATATATATATATATATATATATATATATATATATATGTGTGTGTGTGTGTGTATGTATGTATAATGTGTGCGTACGTGTGTGTATACGTATACACATGTATAAATATACACAGACATATAAAAACATATACGCACACCTATACATAAAAAGTGTCCTGTTAAACCCAATTTGGTTCTATTGACCCACGCATTGAAATCGATATTTACTGACTAATCGGCGTGGTGAGTAAAATACATGATGAAGTAGAGTGTATGCATAGAAACTTCACTCTCATGCCATAAGTAATATCAACAGCAAATCTATAGTAACA
>NC_090729.1:134930824-134958324 GCF_036898095.1 Palaemon carinicauda
GTGTCCTGTTTCTTGTTCCTATATTTAAACATTTGGTACTTTTAACAAAGCTTTTTTTTCTTTTTTTTTTTTTTATAAATTCATTGAGATTATTCAAAACTAAAATATTTGAAAGAAAAAATTACTAAGGGATTAGAGAGCACTCACTACTGTACGTCAGTAAAACTTTACTAGATAATCATCATGCGAACCAAGCAATGCCATTAATACTAAAGATTACAGTTAATAGAGCTACTGTGAAACATTCTCTTCACTCATCTGAAGAGAACTTTATTCAAAATAATGATCTCGTCTTTTCTTAATATTTTTCTTTTCTAGCTTTTATTTATGTTATTGCGTTTTTAGATATAGTCTTCTTCTTTAGTCAAAACGAAAACGAGCATTGTCAAATCTACCTTAGTTAATTCTTATTTTCTTTTTCGCCGATTTTTTTTTTCAGTTATTGGAGTAATTAGAATTTAAGTAATAACATTTCTTAGATTGATGAATATTCTAAGTATTGATGAAAAGCCTTTGCCATAAGGATACTTTAGATTTTTTCAGTGGCCCGTTCTTAGTTTATACTTCAGCTGTGAAATTCTCTGATTAATATTATTATCATTATTATTACTGGCTAGGTTGGCAAAGCAAGATGCTATAAGCCCAAGGGCTCCAACATGGAAAACTAGCAAATTGAGGAAAGGAAATAAGGAAATTAATGAACGATATAAGAAGTAATGAACAATTGAAATAAAATATTTAAAAAACAGCAATAACATTGAAACAGATATTTCATATATAAACTATAAAATGACTTATGTTAGCCTGTTCAAGTTTGAACGTTTGAAGTTCTTCTGATTCAACAACCCGATTAGGAAGATCATTCCACAACTTGGTCACACCTGGAAAACAGCTCCTAGAGTAATTTTGTAGTTTTGGTTTCCCATAAAGAAAAAGTGAATCCCCAATTTCACACATCCTGATTCTATTGTCCTGATATATTTTCTTTCTTTGTCCCTTATTGTTTTGACTTCAGGGTTGCAGCAGCTTCTTGGAAACGCCCTGGCCTGGCAATCTTCTGGACTGTGTTTCGAGACCCGGTTAAACATTACCATCTTTGTTAGCTAAGGATGGGGGTGTTTGGGAGGGCCTTTAAGTCTAGTTTCTGAGTCATCAGCAGCCATTGTATGGCCCTCCCTGGTCCTGGTTTCGGTGGAGAGGGGGTTTGGGCGCTGATCTCTGGGGCATTGTCACTGTCCCTTGTCCATGCCATTCATGAACGACCTTAGAAATCTTCAAAGGCCTCTAGTTACCTCTCACGTTTGCCTTTTTTCAAAGGATCTGAGATTGATTAGCTTTAACTATTTTCCCTGTTGGAGCCCTTGGCTTATAGCATCCTGATTTTCCAACTATGGTTATAGCTTAACAAGTAATAATAATAATAATAATAATAATAATAATAATAATAATAATAATAATAATAATAACTAGTCCCACCTGAGAACTATAATCTATTCATAAGCGTCCCTTAAACTACTTGTTCCTGCTGAGGAGCCCAAGTTGGTTTTTAGATTGGACCCCCTTTCAACGAATGGGACCACGGGCTCTTGTACGAAAGCAGCCCATAAGTAAGATAAGCTTGTGAAAGAGGCGGATCATCAAAACACGAAGGACAGACAGGTTGATGATGGGATAAAAGCATCGGAAGTTCAGTGGAGGGCACTGCATAGCAGACAAGGCCTCCCCAAACCCGGTTCGTCTTCGGTCCTATAGAAATTGATTTTTTTCTTACTGAAGGTCCGAAACGGAATAGGAGGCCAAGTTGAGTGCACAACATGAGTCGTAATACTCGATGGAGTTATTCCTTCATTCGGTTGTTTTTAAGAAGGAAATCCGTAGATGAGATTATAAGCTTTCGTATTATACTTTATCAGGTCAACTGTTCTGTGCTATCTTAGCAACTTGAACTCATTGACCGCGAAGATGCCACAGAACAATAACACATTCGATGTTAGTTTTAATTTCTTACAGAGTAGCAAAGGAGTCAAACAGAAAAAAAAAAAGATTATCAATGATGACAACTGTTATGTCGTATAGAATGTTTAGATTAAAATTGAGTTCGAACAGAAGAAGAAATGGTATACGAGTAATGAATATATCCTTAGCGGTAAGGTTAGGAGGACGTGACTAAAAAATTGCTACTTAATAACTGTCTGGTGATAAGGATTTAGGTTCGTAGACGCTCGATGATAATATAAGGAAAACTAAACTAAAATTTTATTCATGGTATCAGGAACACATTGCTATCATGTGTCTCTCAAAATTGTATTGGATGGATTGGGTGATTGATCTAGACATAAAATATACATACATAAAAACACACGAACAAACCTATATGAATTTATATATAAATGAATATATATATATATATATATATATATTATATTATATTATATTATATATATATATATATATATTTCATATATATACACATATTTCAGTATATATACAGTATATATATATATATATATATGTATATGTATATATATGTATATATATATATATATATATGTGTGTGTGTGTGTGTGTGCATAGCTTTGGCTGTATCTCATCAGTATGAAATCTTCGTTTAGGTAAGTGGGATTTTATATTAAGAGCTTAAGAGGTCTCCATAGAATCTAGATGTTGATAACAGTTTATATAATTAATTTCTAAGCAGTGTTTTTATCTTCACCTCCCCAAAATATTAAGGAGAGATTTCCAAGTAGACTACAACTCATTGAAATATTTCGGTTTTCTTGTTAATTTCAAGATAGGTAAATCAAAATCTTTATCCTTTTATCCTTCTTACGAAGGATTCAAATTATGTGTCATATATCTTTTTTATACATCTTCTCATATTCATTTATATTCCAAGATATACAATACAAAATATTAACTGCAATGTGCTTTTGAATCTTTGTAGATAATTACTTAAAATAAGATGTTAATATAACACTGACATAGCTTGAAAAGCAACAGGAAATTGTTATTATCAGAGAGAGAGAGAGAGAGAGAGAGAGAGAGAGAGAGAGAGAGAGAGAGAAAGAAAGAGAGAGAGTTACAAGGAGTTACAAATATTTTGAATCTCATAGACTTTTTAGTTCATCCTTTGAGACTCAATTTGCTCTTTGGTAGAGCGATTTAGTTTAAGCATTTAGAGTTCTTATGATCTTGTCTAACCTATTCTTGAACTCGTTTACTGTGTTATTGTTTACTACATCCGCTGGAAGTCTATTCCAAGTATTTGCAATTTTACATGTAAATAAATTGCCACATTGGGTGGTGTTGTATGTTTTCAATTCAAGTTTGTATCAGAATGAGAGAGAGATAGAGAGAGAGAGAGAGAGAGAGAGAGAGAGAGAGAGAGAGAGAGAGATCTTTACATATTGTTGGTCATATATTACAATGTTTACAACGCATTTTATATTTTCAAATATTGAAAAATTCTATATGCACTGTATGTTTTACAGCTCTTGTATAATTTGAAGGTGTTGGTGATAAAGTTATAGCGTACAGTATCTGCACAGTATATTCACTGTACGTATTTTACATTTAAAGTACAATTACAGTTTAGTTAATAATTCTAAGTTGAAAAAATTCTTAAGTTACATAAACAATTATCCGTGTAAATCCAGAAAGTATAGTAAAGTACTACAAATTATAGAGGAAGTTTTCCCAAGGTCCATCTGTGTTAACAAGAAATACTACAATGAGAGAGAGAGAGAGAGAGAGAGAGAGAGAGAGAGAGAGAGATTATCTATTGTTTTCGGTTGAAAATTATTTCATAAACACAAATAAGAATCTCTTTAACACTGTAAATGTTCACGAGAGAGAGAGAGAGAGAGAGAGAGAGAGAGAGAGAGAGAGAGTTTGTCTATTGTTTTCTGTCGAAAATTGTTTCATATGTACAAATAAGAATCTCTTTTAACACTGTAAATGTTAACGATGAGAGAGAGAGAGAGAGAGAGAGAGAGAGAGAGATTATCTATTGTTTTCTTTTGAAAATTATTTCATAAACACAAATAAGAATCTCTTTAACACTGTAAATGTTCACGGAGAGAGAGAGAGAGAGAGAGAGAGAGAGAGAGAGTTTGTCTATTGTTTTCTGTCGAAAATTGTTTCATATGTACAAATAAGAATCTCTTTTAACACTGTAAATGTTAACGATGAGAGAGAGAGAGAGAGAGAGAGAGAGAGAGAGAGATTATCTATTGTTTTCTTTTGAAAATTATTTAATAAATACAAATAAGAATCTCTTTAACACTAAATGTTCACGATGAGAGAGAGAGAGAGAGAGAGAGAGAGAGAGAGAGAGAGAGAGAGAGAGAGAGAGAGAGAGAGAGAGATTATCTATTGTTTTCTGTTGAAAATTATTTCATAAATACAAATGAGAATCTCTTTAAGACTAAATGTTCACGATGAGAGAGAGAGAGAGAGAGAGAGAGAGAGAGAGAGAGAGAGAGAGAGAGAGAGAGAGAGAGGTTTAACATTTTCCATCCGAAAGTTAACTTTTCTTTGATTTTCTATTTTGAGAGAATCAACTGACCAGGAATCCTCGAAACCTATTCTCGTTAAACATGATATTTCAGTAAAAATGTAGACATGTACTCCTATTTTATATTTTCTGTCACTCCACTAAATACGTAACTTGTCTCGTAGATGTAGCTTCTAGTCTTCTAAGGCAGTGGTTCCCAACCTTTTTTCTATCATTTCCCCCCCCGCACCCAGTTCAACCATCCATATTTCCCCCTTCAAGCCCCGCCCTGCCCTCATGCCCACTCGCCTGCCTCAGAAATGGGCATGACACTCCAATTCTCCCCTTGAATATCATGTCTTTGAGAACTGATATTATTATATCACAATTGAATGGCTAACAACAAATTGCCGCACGTACTATGAGGACATTTTCCGCTTGTTTTAGTTAGTAGGTAGTGAAATTATTTCCCCCCTGGAAGCTTGAAATTTCCCCCCAGGGGGAAATTTCCCCCAGGTTGGGAGCCACTGTTCTAAGGCATTTCACATCTTTAATAAATAGAAAACAGCAGGATTGGACGAGGGATTCAAGACGCCATCTCAGAGATATCAAATCTGATAAAATCTCTTGATCTCAAGTGGCAATCTGCCACTATGTTTTGGCTCTCTGTTCTTTTCTAGTATGAGTAGGCATGTATAGACTAGACGGGAAAGATGAAATATGATTGATATACCATGTTGGAAGATAAAAAGATGGAATGAACGATAAACGGTAATTAAGTAAAACTGAGAGAGAATGTGACCCAAAATTTTTTCCTCTAGTCAAAAGTTATATCTATCTATCTATCTATCTATCTATCTATATATATATATATATATATATATATATATATATATATGTATATATATATATATATATATATATAAAACAAAAGATAAAATAAAGACAAAATATGTGATTAAGGCATTCAATAATAGTAATATACGAATATTGCTCGCTATTAATAAAGAAATATGCCATATACTTATTTATATAACAACGCTCAAAAGTATCTACTCTAGGTAAATGAGAGAGAGAGAGAGAGAGAGAGAGAGAGAGAGAGAGAGAGAGAGAGAGAGAGAGAGAGAGAGAGAGAGAAAATACTTGAGTAAACTGTTCGAAAACATTGTCATCTTTAGTGATCCTTTTGCTTAACTTGAAACTTCTTATATCTTCACCAGTAAAGTTGCCATAGTTAAAGCAACAAACCTGTAAAATTCTGTCCTAGAGTTTTTACGAGTTTCTTTTATCCGAAGGTAACACTGAATCGAATGAAATAAAATCAATATCGACATTCTGAAAGGAAAGAGACTAAATGAATCATAACACGAACATAGGAAATAATAGTGACGAAGGAATTACTAATATTGAACTGGATGGAAAGCATAATGATATGAAATAAGCGCTGAACTGAATGCATCCATTATCTGCCCAATCTTTGTGCACAAGTTCAACAACGTGGGTCATGTCAATGAGAATTGCAAAACCTACTTCAGACACACGACCAACGGTAAATTTCTTATCGATTACGAGATAACGTGTGGCCCTTGTCGCTATCCCTGTGTGAGGAGTTTCGTTGGTGACGCGGTTTCTTTTGGGTATATAAATGCCCTCGTCCTTTCCTTTGCCATTCGTAGTGAGCAGCTCACCCGAGGAAGACAAAGCAACTGTTCGCAGCTACTCTAACTCAAGCTCTTAGTCGAACAATCTCCTTTTAAGGATCATCCGCTTCCCTCATCTGGAAGTCTTTCTCGAAACCTCGTTCTTATCTCCAGAACGATCCAGGAATTATCAGCATCCAAAATGGTCTTCCTTGTTCAAGCTGGCCAAGACCGAACAGGACATCTCACTCCTGGTAAGATAGAGAAAATTTTTTTCTTAATTTTTCATTACTATTATTTATATTTCAAACGAAACAGTTAGAAGCAGGTGAAAATCAAAACTCTAGATTCTACATTCAATCAGAGATTTTCCTGAAAATGGCCAGATATAATTGATAAAAAGATTATAGAAATAAAAATAATTTGATCTTACTATACAACAAACCATAAATTCATCACAAATAATTAATTATAAATTACTATTCCTTTACCCTGTACAATATCAATTGAGGATGACTTGTTTGAATGATCTTAAAAAGAACCAAATCAACCCTTTTGTTATTATCTTTTATCTTTCATCTTTCCAGGGGAAGCAAAGAGTCGTAGCTGTTCTTGCGAGAGCGTCCGAAGCTTCCAGAGTGACAGGAGCGAAAACAGCACCTGTCAACGTCACTGCTGTAAGGGCGGAGCATCGGTTCATCACAACAACAACAACAACAATATCAACAACAATACCAACAAAGACGGCAGCAACAAAACCAAAAATATCAAGAAGAAATCTCATAAGAAACAGAACACAATTAACACTGATTTCGTAACATATTTCATCTGCCGTCGACCATGAATCCACCTCTCTCTCTCTCTCTCTCTCTCTCTCTCTCTCTCTCTCTCTCTCTCTCTCTCTCTCTCTCTCTCTCTCTCCTCTTCCCCTATCTGTGCATCAAACTGATATTGCGTTTTACATATATCAAAAGATGTTTTTTTTTTTTTTTTATAATAAGACGTCCTTATTTATTTTATTTATGTTAATCCTTTTTATAATAAAAGTAGTAAAGATATCATAACAAACAGTTTTCATTCATTCCTTGTATAATATTGATAATTAAAATGAAAATTTGTGTAAAAACTTTACTCTACTTATATAAATGTCTTAAGAAATCCTTTGGGGAATTCCTTAAAAATATTACTGGATTTATCAGATCAGAAAACTCATGTCAATTCTCATCATCGACTTTTTTAGGTTAGGGACCTTATATAAACAGTTACTGAAAGTTTAGGTTTAAAGACCGCTCATGAATAACAGGGGCAAAGGACAGTTGCAATGCATAGCAGAACAGTCCCCTAGAGACTAACCACATATCCATATGATCAGCGCCCAAACCCCTATCCACCCAAACTCTGACCAGGGAGGGCCAGGCAATAGCTGCTGCTGATTCAACCGGTAAACCTATAAACTCCTCCCATTCTTACCTCAAAAGGATGGTGAGGTTGCAGACACTACAAGAAACTATCGAGTTTAAGTGGTACCCAATCTCACGTCTAACAGAACGCCAGGTAGGGAGGTTTCCAATAGGCCACCACAACTCTTAATATCATACGTAATCGAATTTAATTTATATAGAGATACAGTTGACAGGGTCGAAACAAAATGGCAGGCCAAAGAGCTCTAGATGGATCTTCCATTAAGACAACTCAATAAAGAATATACTCTCGAGTCTTTCTATATTTGTAGCGACGATGACAGAAGCCGCTGACCGAGTACAGTTTAGCATACTAGTGGTAAGAGTATTTATTAATAAGATCTCTGAGATCAAAAGAGCTTCCTGTCTTTTCTTTAATCATAATCCTTCCTTGATATGGTTTAATCAATTCCTTATAAAGGAACTAAAAATATTTTCATGCATTTTTCCTTTGTTAACTAAATCTGTTATGATTTTGCCTCTGTTGAATATTGCAATTTTTACTACCTTCCGAAAGGCAATGAAGTGTCAAAAGTATGGAACTGCTGAACTTAGTTCATGAAACAATAGTGGCCAATACACTATACCCAATACACTATACACTATACTAATTGGTGAATAAAATGACGTAAGATGTTCGTCTTTACATAAGAAGAAATCTAATATATATTATAACGTCATGAGACACATGACGAAAAAGTTGTTTTGGATCTTAACTGGACTTATGATTTATTTTTCTTCCTTTATTTTTCAAGATAATCTCAAAGAGTTCTGATTTGGTATGTTTTGGTCACGTAGGAAATTTTACTAAGTTTTATTCCCAACAATAAAACCATCTCAAACTTTCAGGAATCAGTTAAATTAAATATATAAATAGTCTTTAGGATAATACTACAACTATTCAAACTTATTTTTCCTCTATAGGTTCCAACTGGAATGATAGCCACCCATAGCAAAATGCATTCTTTATAGCATGTCTATTTCTCTAATACACACACACACACACACACACACACACACACACAAACACACACAATTACTAAAACAATAAGCGTCGAAGATGTTCATGTGTAAACTGTACAATAAATCATTACTACAACATGAGTGATATTCCTGAAAATTATCAAGAGTATATGGCCTCATTGCTATACCCAAAGTAAAAAAGTAAATGAAAGAATAATTTGAATCACTCAATGGCAACAACAGTTGTGAACTTATTCCTGATCCAGAAGACGAGAATATAATAGGAGACAGATGGGTCAGTGCTGTTAAACTTCTTCCAAATAATGAAGAAAGCTCTAAGTCCCCCGCCCCCCTTTTTTTTCTTTTTGCAAAATGGTACTCCCAAATTAAAAACTGTAGATTACCAAGAAACATTTGATTACTTCATCCAGAATGTTAATGCAAATAGCAGTAACTAAAGACCAGACTGTGAAGCAAATGGATGTCAAAACAGCGTACTTGAATAGTGAAATTGCTAAAGCAATTTCTGTTTATCAACCCGAGGGCTTCAGTCAAGAAAGTAACAGTGAAAAGCTTTCCCTGAAATTGAATAGATTTCTATTGGTAAAAATTGGAACAATATGCTTCATGTTTTCTAATAAATTGAAATTCTATTCAAGGTTGTACATCAGAAAAAATCCTCGTGTAATGATTATTGTTTGGGTACATATATCATTAGTGCTTCAAATATCGAATCTTTGATTAATGTATAATTTGCATGGTGTAATGTATTATAAATGAAACAACTTTCTACAATATCTTGGTTTATAAGTATCGAGTTTGAATTTAATAATAATTGCATTGAAATGAACCTGTCATTATATGTAGAAAGATTCCTGAATAAGTTCAAGATGATTAAGTGTAAACCTTACTCTGTTCCCCATGCTTTGGGCATAAGTAATAAGAACGATTCAAAATGAATTAAACGATCATAAATTGTTTAGATAAATTGTTGATAGTTTCATTAACGAAAGGTCATGTATTAAACATGATTTGTGTTATGTAGTGTCAAAGTTGACACAATTAATGTTTAAACCAGCTGATACATATTTGAACATCAGTAAATCTGTTAAAATGTTTGAAAGAATTTTTAGAAATATCTTAAGATTTCATAAAACTGATTAGATAATAATTATCTTTTTTCCTATTTAGATTAAGGTGGACCTGAGGATAGGAAACGTATTTCAGAATATCACTTTTTCTTAAAGGTCACTCATGAGTGGCAGAGGCAAGGGGCAGTGACATTGCCCTATCGAGCAGGACAATGCCCAAGAGAATGACCATATATACATATGATCAGCGCCCAAGCCCCCTCTCCATCCAAGCTAGGACCAAGGAGGGCCAGGCAATGGCTGCTGATGACTCAACAGGTAGACCTATAGGCTCCCCCAAACACCCAATCCTTAGCTCACAAGGATGGTGAGGATACAGTGACCAAAGGAACTAACAAGTTTGAGCGGGACTCGAACCTCAGTCTGGCATTCACCAGTCAGGGACTTTACCACATCGGCCACCGCAACCCTGTCAATTATCAAACAATGGTCCACTCGTACCTTAGAAGAGCAAGAAGGAAATTATTGTTCAGCGGCTACTTTTCATTTGGTAATGGTAGAGGAGACTCTTTAGCTATGGTAAGCAGTTCTTCTAGGTGAAGAACATTCCAAAATCAAACCATTGTTCTCCATGGTCTAGTCTTGGATAGCGCCTCTGTACTATGGTCTTTAACTGCCTTGGGTTAGAGTTCTCTTACTTGAGGGTACACTTGGGTACACTATTCTATCTGTTTCCTTATCTTCCTCAAGTTTTTATAAATGGTGTGTTTTGAGTAAATTGGCCTTACTCACGCTATGAAAGAAGCAAACTTTTTGAGACCGCTGTCAACTGACTTTTTAGGAATGAATAGCAAACAAAATTATCAGTTACTTGTTGATAATCAGGGGTCCAGTTAACTACTTAAGAACATATGCATCATCAGAGATCCAGATTTTTTTTTTAAATACCATTACATTCGATCTCAAATTTTGAATTTCTTTTAAAAAGGTTCCAGATATTTTTACAAAACATAATAATGTTTACATTTATGATATTTTGTTTATTGTTGTTAAATGTTTGATGATGATAATTAAAGTAAGATAATTTTATTTGAAAATTATAAGCATATTTTCTTATTCTTTATTATTCAGTTACGTATTAACTATTTTAAGACTGTATTTTTATTGAAAAAAATAATTTCATGTTTAAGAGGAGGGAAAGAAATAAAGCTGCCATCATCTGTGTTAATTATTATGTAAGTCTGCCCTTTATCTTTTCTGTAAATACTTTTGTAGCTTTTTAATGCTATAAAACGATGCACGTGCATTGGCCTGAGTATTTTTCCTAACAAATACCTTCTTATTTTAATCTCTGAGATGCAGAACGCAGCTCTTCTAGGAGAAGGACACTCCAAAATCAAACCATTGTTCTCTAAGCTTGCGTAGTGCCATAGCCTCTGTAGCATGGTCTTCCACTGTCTTGGGTTAGAGTTCTATTGCTTGAGGGTACAATCGGGCACTCTGTTCTATCTTATATCTTATTTTTCTTCCTCTTGTTTTATTAAAGTTTTAATAGTTTATAAACTGATATTTATTTTAATATTGTTACTCTTCTTAAAATATTATATTTTTCCTTGTTTCCTTTCCTCACTGAGCTATTTTGCCTGTTGGAGCCCCTGGGCTTATAGCATCCTGCTTTTCCAACTAGGGTTATGGCTTAGCAAGTAGTAGTAATAATAATAATAATAATAATAATAATAATAATAATAATAATAATAATAATAATAATTATTATTATTATTGTTATTATTATCATTATATTGTGTAAACCTAAAGATCACTTTAGAAGCAAGCCTTTGGAGAATATAATGAAAAGGCTATTAATAAAAAGTGTATAATCGGTTCACTATTCTAAATTTATCTTCAGCTCATTAATACCCACTTCAGAAAGATTAAACAAAATGTTTGAGAACGTGAGATTAATACTAAAGTACATTTTTATCTTTTATTATTAATATTGCTTTGGGGGACAATCCAGCTGATACAATATTATCATACAATATATACAGTAACTTAGACTTAGTTGATTAATCATCAAATTTAATTTGATTTTATACAAAAACGAATAAATGTTACTCACATCCAGAACAATATCATGAAAATTTATGAATCGGAAATGGTCATGCACTAATGCTAAGAAAAATAAGTAACATAAAAATGGCTATATGTTAAGTGTTGAATTAAAATGCATGAAATCGTAAAAGACATTCATTGTAGATCGAAAATTCGAAATTACTAACTTTATACTAGCTTTGGAATTATTTTTCAACATCTTTCTTAAAGGGGCAAATGAAATCACTGGTTTCAAAGCGAAATGGTTCAGTTGTAAATAGGTCGAGATTTCCATTATGCTCTTTATGAGTAAGCACTATTATGAAGTCACTATGGCATTAGGAAGTCTTCAAGGCTGTTCACTTGAAGCAGTATGTTGCACACCGGAGTATATTGATTTAAAGGTTTAAAGGTCGCGCATTAATGGCAGAGGCAACGGACAATGACATTGCCCTATCGAGCAGGACTATGCCTTAGAGAGTGGCCATATATACATATGATCAGCACCCAAGCCCCTCTCCACCCAAGCTAGGACCAAGGAGGGCTAGGCAATGGATGCTGATGACTCAGCAGATAGACCTATAGGCTCTCCCAAACCCCTATCTTTAGCTCACAAAGAGAGTGAGGTTACAGCGACCAAAGAAATGGACGAGTTTGAGCGGGACTCGAACCCCAATCTGCTGATCACTAGTCAGTGACGTTGCCAAATAGGCCACCACAATCTTGAGAGATACATGGCAGGAACAAGGAACTTGGCGAGGATTTAAAGATCTCTGAACTTCCAGAGAAGAAGAAGAAGAAGAAGAAGAAGAAGAAGAAGAAGAAGAAGAAGAAAAATCTTCACTTTTCGCGTTGTATTCTTGATGCAAAGATACACCTGAATTCGCAAATTTCGTTTGATGATATCCTGCTTGAGTACAGTCTGTTAAATTACCAGACAGGTATCTGACTGTTCACTTTGGAAAGATAAGTACAACTGAAGTTACTGATGCATAAGCCCTTACTTTTATATGCGCTGAACATACAAAAAACGTTTCAGGGACGGAAGTGTTCCTTTTTCTTTCTCAAAACGAGATTCATTACAGGACAGGATGTGATTCACAGTCATCGATGGTTTAAGGTTTTGATTTAATTTTTGTAATTAAGAATATCTGGTATTTTGTTATTTTCATCTTAATATACATTTTTAAATAATCTCTGTTAATAACTTTTATTATTGAACATGAACAAGAAAACTAACCAGATATATTTCGATAAACGGAAAGGAAGAGAAAAGGCTTCATGACGGCTGAGGGACTTTTCCAAGAAGATTCGTAAGTAGTCTTTTCCTAGAAATGACGCAATAAGCAGATGGGGATGTTAAGCGTGTGGGAATGAGATAGATAACGAGGTAGTCATAGAGTAGGGGATATTACACAATTTTTTAGGCTTATTATATCTTTCTGTTTAGATCTTCATTTGAATGAAAAATGGGTTACGAGAAATAACTTTAACTATTCATGAAAATGAATGAAGCATCTGCTTAACATACGGAAATTTATAGTTTATATATGACATATCTGTTTTTGACGTTGTTAATAGTTTATATAGGACATATCTGTTTTGACGCTGTTACTGTTTTTAGAATGATATATTGTTAATTTATTCTCATCATTTATTTATTTCCTTATTTCCTTTCCTCACTGGGCTATTTTTCCCTGTTGGAGCCCTTAAGGTTATAGCATCTTGCTTTTCCAACTAGGGTTGAAGCTTGGCTAGTAATAATGGCAATAATAATAAACGTATTGAAAGAAATGGAAGCAGATGGCTGGGCAAATAAAACAATCAACTTTTAACTATTTCTCTTGATGTAACAATTTATCTGTAAGGAAGTAGAAGAAAATAGCTGGATCGTAATTTATTTGATGGCCTGTATATCTGATACTTAAGATTAGAGCTGAATTGGTCTTGTCCAATATTAGTGACGTCCAGTTGTCCACTTTTCCAAAGAAACTGGAAACGGAACCAGATATGATTTTGGAAGGTCAAACTGAGAAACAGGATAGCCAGTCAATAGATCAAAGATAATTCATAGGAAAACATTGAAAGGTTTTAATAAACAGTTTGGTAATTCCCTGCCTTGGGCTAGCAAAAAATAAATATGATTAAGGATTTATTAATCGTGTTACAAACACCGTAACAAAGTCTTGCGATGACACATTTCCGAAATCACTGTTCGTCTGATATGGATTTTGATAAAGAAAGCGAAAGTAAATATAAAGACGGTGTAATTATTATTCTTTTATGTTTTCTTTGAAAAAGAGGGAAAGGAAAAATAAAAGAATAATAATTAGAGATTAGTTCACAAAACGTTCAGTTGGGCTCCACAAGGCACTAGAAGAGTTGGAAGAACCAGGCCTACATGACTGAGGACTATGAAGCTCAAAGTAAGAGATGATGAATGGAGAAGAATTGAATTAAAAGCTCAAGATAGAGACGACTGGCGAAATCTAACCGAGGCCCTTTACGTCAATAGGCGTGGTAGGAGATGATGATGATGATGATTTCCTTGTAAAATCAGACGTTTCATAGCATTATTCACAATGTATACTGATGTATTTGGCAATGCTATTTTATACCTCAAAACTATCCGCTGATTGCATAAGTAAATCAAATTCAAAGTTGAGTTATATCTAAGATTACTTTTATTGAATTTTACAAATCTTTAAATTTCGTATTCTTGAATAATACATCTAGATATCTAGGATATAATAAGTTTTTTTTTTTATTTTTCTAGAGCTAAGGCAGTTTTTATACTGGCCTTCTTGATCTTAAGATCGCAAGAACTATTTTTTTTTGATAACCGTATGTACATACTGTTTTAAACACATTGTGTTTACAATCTTTATTGTTTTCCTTCGCTTTACAATGTAAAGGGTGACCAAGTTTAGGAAATCTGATTTTTCCAGATTTTAACAATCCCTGTAAACTAACACAAAGATAATCACGCAAAACTGTTAACTCGAACCTTTATCCATTTTGTAAATTACAGATATAACTGCAAGATTTAACTTAAAAAAAAAAGAACCACTATTGAGCATTATACCATGAAAAATACTTTTGCTGTTAGCAAAAAAAAAAAAAAAAAAAAAGAAAGATAGATTCATATTACTGCGCCCAGTATCAATGATTTTTTTTTTCCAATGAGCCTCATTTGCACTGGATCGCAAGGGTGCCCTTTTAGCACGGAAAAGTTTCCTAATTGCTGATTGGTTAGGATGATTTTGTCCAAACAATCAGCGATTAGGAAACGTTTCCAAGCTAAAAGGGCACCCTTACGAGTCTGTGCAAATTCGCCTCATTAAAAAAAATTGAGTATAGTAGAAATGAGCGTTGAAATTCTATTGACCTGTTGAATTTACTGAATTTCCTCCTCTTCACACCAGTGCCTCGTGCTATTAATTCTCCCAGCGTTAATTGTTCCTCGTCGCTCTAATCATCCGACAGTCAATTAATTATGATATCTAAGTTCGAAGTCATGGAGAGGTCTCACATCTTCGAAGACATTAACTTTTCAAAAAACTTTCCGATGAGTTTCAACCCTTTTGGTAATCATCCCAAAGGTGTTGTCAACAGTCACTGGCTTTATTGGTTCGTTCGGTCTGAGTGTTTGAGTTTATGTTCTGAAGTTTTTTTGAATTTGCTACAGTTATCTGTTACTTCTTTCCGGGATTTTTATCGTATCGTAAATATAGCAGTCAAGATAGTCAAGATATAACGGCCTTTAAACTTCCCCATTCTCTAATATTTCTCTTGATTCGTTTTCCCCTAGAAACTTTAAATCCCAATTTTGGAAAGAAATTATTATTTTTTTCTTTCCATACCATAATCTGAGCCCCAGTAGTAAGATCAGCTGTTCAAAGTCAAGCATCCCATGATTTCACAAAGGCCTTTTAAGAGAAAGAGAAAAAAAAAATCATCCTTACCTGATTTCTTTGAAAACAAACACCTTTATAAGCCAAATAAAATCACACTTGAGTATTGTAGACGAAGCCAGTAAATAATAAGAAAGTGCTGTAAAATTATTATTATTGTGATTATTATTACATGGCAAACTGCACACCTAGTTGAAAAGGCAGAATACTGCAATCCTTAAGCTCCATAAGAAATAAACCTAGTAAGAAAAAGAAACAAAGAAGTAAACAATCAACCATAGAAGAGATGTAACCAAATCATATCCGTAACATTTTGAAGTTGACTTTATAATACTAGGATGTAATGTAGATAGGATCATTACTATTTCAACACCACATTCGATCATTAATACATGTGCGAGTACATGACAGACATTGCCCACATGGAACATGATTATAGAACATTCAGATAGTTCACTGACTTTTCTATGCAGTAAGCTTTAAGGTTCACTGGAGATTCGTCATTTAAATTTTCAAGTATCTTCTTTGCTGTAAGTACTTGAAGTTGCATAAGTTCACTAGAATTTTGAATATAACAAAAATAAATCTCGCCTTTGATTTATATATATATATATATATATATATATATATATATATATATATATATACATATATATATACATATATATATATATATATATATATATATATATATATATATATATATATATATATATAATTTATACATACACACATACATAAATACAGTATATATATACATATATATATATATATATATATATATATATATATATACATATATACACACATATATATATGTATGTATATTTATATATATATATATTTATATATATATACAGTATATTTACTTTTTTAATCCTACTTATTTATAAAATAAATTTTCTTGTCAAACCTCTTGTTAGTTTATATATATATATATATATATATATATATATATATATATATATATATATATATATATATGTGTGTGTGTGTGTGTGTGAGTATGTATATATATCTATACACATATATATATGTATATATACAGTATATATATATGTATATATATATATATATATATATATATATATGTTTGTGTGTGTGTGTATGTGTATGTATATATACAGTATATATATATATATATATATATATATATATATATAATTTATACATACACATACATATATACAGTATATATATATATATATATATATATATATATATATATATATATATATATATTTACAGTATATTTACTTTTTTAATCCTTCTTATTTATAAAATAAATTTTCTTGTCAAACCTCTTGTTAGTTTATATATATATATATATATATATATATATATATATATATATATATATATATATATATGTGTGTGTGTGTGTGTGTGTGAGTATGTATATATATATATCTATACACATATATATATGTATATATACAGTATATATATATATATATATATATATATATATATATATATATATATATATATATATATATATATATATATATATATATATAACTATTCTTTTTGAAGTAACAAGATTTGTTACTTTACTAGTTTAACTTCATTCTTTCAAAGATATTCTTCTTCTCTTTATTTTTACTCGTAGGGAGAGTCCCAAAGGTCCTATTGTTCAAATTACGTTTAAAGGAAAGCATCGTATTACAGCATTCACGAATGATGTTAATGATTCTGAGAAAGAAAAATCACAGACCACAGCAGTAATTATCTAACATAATTACTCGTAATCAATGAGAACCTTATGAGTACCTTTACTTGAGATAAATCTAAATAAAGGTTGGTTGACAGTTGCAATCATTAGGATAAACTCAATTTGGAAAAGGAAAGAAGTAAGGATCTGGCAGTAATTTAATTATCTGGAAGCGTTTTAAACGTTATAGATACTGTCAGCAAAGATCTGGCTATAATTTCAGTCTTCTGGGAGTGTTTTGAATGTTATTCCTAGAACAGTGAAGTGAAAAAAAAAATGAATAGTATTAGTTTTAACAACATTAACAAAAAGACAGGACAGAGTGAGTATAATGTTTACTATCTATCTTTTCATCGTATCTATTTTTTTTTTTTAAGACCCATTGTCGTAAATTTACGGCTCGTAAACTCAGCGTTACGAAAAGTAATAAGCCATACTGTCTTAATCTCATTGTATGTAAACTGAGAAGTAATTATTTGTAAGTAATGTAAATGTTATTATACGGTTAGTATTTTATATTGGGTGTAAAATACTAGTAATACCAAGGGTTAATTGCGTATGTTTTAAAGATAAAGAAAGAAGAAAGATATAGCGAATATTAGATTGTCGTTATTTTCATGTCACGTATCCGGTGCTTAGCAAGAGCTTTCGTAACTTTTTTGAAAAAAAAAAAAAAAAAAAACACACACACACACACGTATGGTGTATATTTGTCAGGATTCAGTTCTAGTATCATCAGAATAGAAACTCACCAGAACGTCAGCTGGGCAAGCCCAACCTTCTACTGTGGTGCCCAACCACAATAAGGGCCTCCCCAGTAAACAGCTTAAACTCACGGTCAATGCCTGGGATCCATTTGCTGCCATGTGAATGCAAGGGGAACACGTTACCACTGCACTGGCCAGACGGCCTTTTATATACATTTCCTAAGTTACTTTAAAATTCATATCCGGTCATCTAAATGTTTCTGAATTCGTGAAGCCAGGTGGACCTCATTTACAAAGAATGTGTGGGTGTTCGTCTGTACCGAGGTAGTGTCATTCATTGTGAGATAAGGTTGATTGGGTAATAATCTCTGCTCTTAAAGATACCATAGATTACCGCTTAAGGAAATGGACATTGTTTAAAGGTGGTTGGGTGCATCTCACTTTTTTCTATTTAGAACTGAGCGGCTCTCCCAACACACACACACACACACTTATATATATATATATATATATATATATATATATATATATATAATATACATATATATATATATATTGTATATATATATATATATATATATATATATATATAAATATATATATAAATATAAATATATATATGGGCATGTTACTTTAGATAATATCTTAGTGATGTCTAAAACTCGATGGTAGCATCTCTCCGGACAAACTGAGCTGCAGTTATTTTTCAGGGTTAACAAAAACTGTATTTACGTTTTTCCATTTAACATTTGGAGTCGAGATGGGTTTCGAATCACATGTATCTTAATTTTTGTCCACCTCAGCCTTTATATGTAGTGTATGCCTATCATTCAATCAATGAAGTCCTGACAAAGAATCAGCAACACCTGAGACTTTCCCTTGCTTTTAGATAAAACCTTCCTTTTTCTCATCCAGTCTCTAGTGTTAAAGTTGGAAGCCACAAGTCCTTCCCCATTGACTCCAGCTGTTGCTAGTACCCGTTAATAGCTGGGCTGATTATCAAGAGATGGCAAATGTGATCTATGTATTGCTACTCAGCCAGTCAATCCGCTCTTCGGATTAACCTACAGGATAGATCAGCTTATTTTGAAGTGGTTCGATCACGTAGGACGGGAGGGAGATTAATTGAAAGAATATAGCGGTTGGAATTATCAGAGAGGGCATAGAGACAGAGGCACGGGGAAGAAAAGACCTTAGTATCTCGGAAGAGCAAGAATACATGTAAGATAAAGGTGAAAGGCGCACCGTGGGTAGATGGGTTAACTGTGCTAATGATGAGCATTAGTTAATTGTGAAAGAATCAGCTAATGCTCTTAAAGGTTACTACAAAGGGGTCTTAACCCCGATTCAACAATTGAAATGTAAATGTGGCAGTGACTATTGTATCGTTCTTTTCTTATGAGCCAACTCACATCGGGGAAGCTGAGTCCATTTTTTTCATCGTCCTGCTAGACACTTTATCACCAGAATCAAGGAATAACGAAGAATTGTAGGAACTGACAGTTGCTGATGATTTAGTCATTATAACAGACACAGAAGAACTGCTGGAAGGTATCTAACATGGGAAGGTGCCCTAGTGGGCGGTTGTTTACCACATCCGTAATTCAATAATCACACATAATCACTAAAGAAATACGTTAGAACATAATACATCAAAACGTAAACCTCCACTTGATAATGAGTCATCTTCGGGGTTAATAAAATCTGAATATATTTGGTGTTTCATTTTAATAATATAAATGTATTTATGTAACATAAAAAACTGAATTAACGGACAAGTGAACATGATTTAGATATAACTATTATATGTGAAGAGAGAGAGAGAGAGAGAGAGAGAGAGAGAGAGAGAGAGAGAGAGAGAGAGAGAGAGAGGGGTGATATCACGGGCGACGACATATGAAAGCTGTGACGAAATCGTTGTCGATGGCCGTACGAGTATTGGTCACCTTTTTACTTCTATTTTTGCTATGATAAGTCGTTGATTCGACACTGCTGAAGCTCATTTGACTGGTGGAGCAGCTGCTGCTGTTGCTACTGCTGCTGTTACAGCTGTTGTTACTGCTGCTGCTGCTGCTGCTGCTGCTATTACTGCTGCCTTTGCCACCGAAGAGACGAAAGCTCCAACTGCTGGATGAAGAACTACTGCGACTCTTTGTTCCCTCTGTGGAGAAAGTTCCAGAATTTGCTAATTGAAGGTGTTCTTAATAATTTCTTTATGGCATGACTGTTGTTACTGAATTAAGCTGGAGATAAGTAATTCCTTGTTAATGATTTTCTTCATATTTTATGCGTCGTCTCCTGCAGTTCAGTATCCCTCGACTGATCAAATATTATAACTTAAAAGATAAGTTTGCAAAGAATATTGGATCACGCAAAGTTTACGGTTAAAATATATATTGTCAATAGGAAGTGAAATTTATCTTTATTATAATTGTTATTAATATCATCTTTATCATTATTAAAGAAACAAAATCCACGATTATGTTCTGTATAAACTATGGTACCGAAGGACTTATTCGAAAACTCATAACGGCATCCTTTTTAAGTCTAGAAATTTGTAGTATGGTTATGGCAAGACATTTCTTATTTAATAGTTACGTTAATGGAAGCCTTTATTATTATTATTATCATTATTATTATTATTATTATTGATACAAAGACAGCATTCGCAACGTGATTCCAATCGGGAAATCAATTGTGTGCTTAACAAGGTTCAAGACAATTAACAAAAGAATATAGCGTTCGAATCCCATAAGCAATAAAAAAGAAATAAGACATTAAAAATATTATATTACCACTTGTGACAGAGTTAGATCTTGAGTTTGCCATCCTTGGCACTGTTAGTTCCTGGATCATTCTGAAGAATGGGCTTCTGGGAGGGCTCTGGTTGATGAAATGAAGAGAATTCGCTGAATTTCAATGGAAAAAGGGTTGCTCTTCCACTGTAGATATTGCTGGAGGTTGTCCCTGTAGACGAGATCAACAGTTTATAACTGTATCTGAGAGAACAGTTGTTTTCAGTATGCTAAGAAGAGATTGACTCCTCTAACTCCAGGACAGCTGGGAACTGAGGATAGAAATGCTATCGGCAATTTATATATTTCCAATGTGCTGGGTTATCTTTCACAAAGAGTTCAGGTCACACGTGGACCTTTAGAGAATCGTTATCTATTTATGATTCAGTCGACAACGGTTCGAGATGCGTGAGGCCCTTAGTGTTGAAGGAAGTGATTCCACTGTTGCTATGAAGAGTAGAAACCCTTTGGTCACGTGTTCTACACCTGGTGTTCATAATGACAAAGGGACTTGACGGTTCATATAGTGTGAACTCTGCATATTAATGCAGACAATGAGCTAGGAAGTAGAGTTCACATGGATATTCCTAATCTATAATTGGCATATCTCTTTATGGTTAATAATAATGTTCTGCTTTTTCATTACATAAATTATCATATTTTCTTGATGATGAAAATTGTCGTACTTAGCTGTTGTCTGGATTATCATCCTTATTCATTTTCTTTGAAAGTTTTTGAAAATTATAGATGGAAATTAACATTGTCGTTGATGCACTGAACATCTTCAAAATTTAAAGAACTTATCTGGTTGGTAAAAGGTACATCTCTCATAATGGCATCGGGTAAGTTAGTGAGAGAAATGGTACTTACATACTGTCAGAAGCTGAATATGGAAGTGTTGACGACAAAATGAATTGACCCAAATTTAAATGAATAGAATCTAATTCAAAGACAGTTTCTAGATACCACGTCGCTTTGCTGTTGATATTACTGAATTAGTAGAACTGAATAAAAGTGTTATTTTATAACTTTCTTCGAATTAGAATCTAAAAGATGTCTATTGTAATCATTACAACTCAAAATTATATTTTTGCTCAATAATCTCATAAATTCGACTCTCAGGAAAGTAATAGCTTCGGACTTTTTGTATTTTTACGGATCTCATTTTGTTGGCCGGGAAATCAAGCCACTCTTACCCATGCAGATGTAGCAACATGTTTAGCTTAGTGCCCAACTTGATCTTGAACCTGTGATTGTAGAGCCAAGACGTCTGTCGGTCCTTCTGATGGCCATAAGTAGGTCAGATGGAGTGACTTGTTATCTCTGTAATTGTTAATTATTTGCTATTGAAGTAATGATAAAGAAAATGTCAACCAAATGGGTCTTCCTTTACCAAAAGCCGAATTATGAAGAAAAACGAAACTAACGACGGGGTTCAACTTCGATGCAAATCGACAGTTTCATCCTAAAGGAAAACTAACTATATGGAAAGCAGAAACACAAAGAGGATTCCAGTGCTTGGCAATAGAAGGAAAGATAAAGCCAGTGTACCATGAAGTACGGAGATTACAACAATCAGCTGAGTGAATATCATAGGAGGTGACCATCTAGAATATCGACTATTGTATTATGCCAGTCTTTTTTTCTATAACAATTTTTCATTCTTTCAGAAGATATCTACAAGAGGATTAGTTCGACATGATTCCCAAAACTACTTAAAAAAAAGATGTTTCGATGACAAGGGAGAATAATATATAGGTTTAAGTCTTATTTGACTTAAATGAAAGGCCTATTGGACGAGAATAGTAAAAGGACTTAACTGAAGTGTTGAGTTTCAGAGGAAAATTTGTTGGGGAGAAGAAGCATAATGCCGCCCAATAGAAGGGAGATTATAGGTCAGATGCTGAATATCAGTCAAGTGCATAAAATCTGGGTCATGAGTGGAATTATAAGCGACCCTCTCAGAACTGGCAGAGTCAGTGCCCTCCCTGGAGACTAAATGTCCCGCGTTGTCGGGTACAGAGTCCAAATTATGATGAATCAATCTCGTTTTGCGTAAGATGGAGGAATGAGATCAAGAGCCCGTGTCTTACGTAAGGCGAGGCAATCTAAAACGAACGAACGAACGAACGAGGAATGAGAACAAAACAAGTATGCTTCATGGTGATCGCAAGCGATTGGAAAAAGAAATATAAACAAAATTTTATGTGTCAGAATGTGAA
This sequence comes from Palaemon carinicauda, assembly GCF_036898095.1. Classification (NCBI taxonomy): domain Eukaryota; kingdom Metazoa; phylum Arthropoda; class Malacostraca; order Decapoda; family Palaemonidae; genus Palaemon; species Palaemon carinicauda. The sequence goes on from NC_090729.1 coordinate 134,953,917, forward strand.
GTGTAATTATATTGTAGTTAAAGGCAAATATTGTAATTGAATAAAGCGTTAGTGTATAAACAGGGATAAAAATAAACCGAGGGTCTTCATAAAACCTTATATATAAATTAATTCATTATTATCACGATCGTGTTGTTTTTTTTTAGTTTTATTAACGTTAATTCGTAAGTGTCACGTGTTTAATTGGTCTGATTCCAAAGTGCATATGAAATGTTCTTGTTAAAGGTATGAGATGTCTATTTATGTCACCCACTCAAAACGAGTTCATTCTTTCTCGGATTCTAGAATTTTCTGTGGAAACTGTTTTAAGAATATTAGAAAACATTGAAGTTAAGAGGACGTTGTTGTAACATCAATGAATAGAAAAGGAGAATGGGTTTAGCGGATTATACATGTCACAGAAAGTTACGATTGATTGTCCTCGCTTTAACAGGTAACGTAATTAGTTTTATAAGGTTACGTGATTAAATTTACCATCCATCAACATTCCTGATTGTGTTTGGTAAAATGTAATCTCCGGTCTTACAGGTAATGTCGTAGACACTATTGTTGTTGATAGGTCGGATAGTCAATTACCCTTTCTCTGTTAAATAAGGTTTTTGACATTCTTCTCTAAGCTCTAGTTTTACATATTTCTGCTAAATGGATTTGTTTATTCCATTCAATACCTTCCTAATTAAATGTCCAATTGTTTTGAGTCTCTCCAATTTCCATTTCTTGTTGAGACTTTACAAATACTAATCAAAGTAATCATAGTACAAATAGAGTTGATTAAGAAACACACAAAATTTCATCATAAACAATAAGGATAATTAACTATCTTCTGCGACATGAGCTTGATTTTAATACGGAGTTCATAACCCCGAAGTACTTGGACGGCGTAACCTGATGTTATCGTAGATTATATGAGTCAGGTCTTCAAAGTCCTCAGGAATTAAACTAAAGAGCTTTTTTTTTTCTTATCTTTGTTCTCAATGTTGCTAACTCTTTTGTCTCCAATGAAATTCATCTCATCTTGATTTTTAAGGGTTTTAAAATTCTGGATTTTATTTTGCATAAAAAAACCATAACATCCAGTGATTATTTTTTGGAAATGAGGATTGATTCTCTCTCTCATATATATATATATATATATATATATATATATATATATATATATATATATATAAATGTATATATGTATATATATATATATATATATATATATATATATATATATATATATATATATATATATAAGCACTTTTTGCCAAAAATTTACTTTCTATCTTTTACTTCCGAAAAAATTGAAAGATAATAAAATGCATAAATTTAGTAACTCAGAAAAGATTCAAATATATTAAATGGCATAAATTTAGTAACCCATTCTTCATAAGAATTATTCAAGCGCAATCCCGAACAAGAGCAATCAGAGGTTTCTGACCTTCGCCAGAAGGTGACGTTGACACAAAAAGAAAGATATTTGAATTGTATCTGATCCAGACAGCCGATCCTGATCCAGAATCCGGATCTAGATCATTACCAAAGTTCATTGGAGTCGTCCATGGCCTATGATCTGTATGTGGTGAGAATATTGTCAAAATCTGTCAATTTGTTTTGACGTTCTTTAAAATGGTGAAAAATATAATTCCAGATTTAGAATCCGGAGCCGGATCACCTCCAAAATTTAATAGGGTCATCCATGACCTTGTATCTATCAATGGTGAAAATTTAAATCAAAATCCGTCGAGTAGTTTGGACGTAATCCTGTCCACAGACAGGCACACAGATAAATCTGGATCTAGAATCCGGAACCGGATCATTTCCAAGAGTTAATGGAGTCGTCCATGACCTAAGATTTATCTGTGGTGGAAATTTCGTCAAAATCTGTAAAAGAATTTTTGACAAAATCTTTAAAATTGTGGAAAATGCAAATCTAGATTTAGATTCAGGATCCGGATCATCTCCAAAATTTAATGGGGTCGTCCATGACTTAATATTTATCTGTAGTGAAAATTTCGTCAAAATCCGTGAAGTAGTGTTAATGTAATCCTGCCCACAGACACACAGACAAATAAATAAATAAATAAATAAATAAATAACCGTCTGAAAAAATTATGTTCAGTTCCAATTAAGTAGGATATTTCTGGCCATTTTGAAACCAAAATGACGTCATAGAAGGTTCCAGAATGCAATGATTAAAGAGCTCTACACATTGTTCATTTTCATGGCCAATAGATGGCCTTTGCAGTAGAGTACCAATTGCTAATTATCCTCATCATCCACTCATTATAATTTTTATTACTTAATTTCTGTTACCATTTGGGCAAAAAATTGCTTTAAAATAGGACGCACGTGAAGTTGATGTTCCTTGTTGTCTGGCCACAATGCAATTCTTAGGAAATTACAAATTTCACAATAAATGCCACAGAAATATTTCCTCAGCGAACAATCGTTAGTTCAATTACATCAGGGGGAGTCGCCAGATGTGCCACATGTACTGAAATCACAGAGACAATCAAGTATTTACACAGTTATTTGATCTAATTTTCAACTACCTTTATATGAAACCATAAGATAATTAATATGTTTCATGGCATGACATGTATTGTTAGTAGAAACTACGTAGAATAGCAATATTGTTACACCCCAAAGGGCATAATAACGCAGACTCCTCTATCTCCCTCCCTTATACCGTAACGAGTTTTACTTACCGCCAATAGATGGCATCAGAGGCACCTTGTCCAAAATAATATAGTATATTATTTGACAACCATGTACGTCAAAAACAGTGGTAGGAAGGTAGAGGCTAGAAAATTGGTAGTTGGTAAATTGTCCGACGATCGTTTCCTTATTAGGAATGAATATCTTTAGCAGAAAATGGTGTGAATTTTTCTATGTGCTATCGGAAGCAAACTGAGTTTACTAATAAGTGTTTAGTGTTTCCTTTCTTCATAAGAACACATGTCATTGTACAAGTGATCAATGTAACAATGATCAGCAGAGTTGGACTTAAACCTAAATGGATGGACGCTGGGACTCGTTCTGTAATGCCAAGCTGAAATTGGGGCTTCTAACTAACCCGGCCCGAAGCGCGAGAGGCAGGCAGCAAAGCAACCACTGCGATCTTGGTTGCAATGCCCCCGGAACCTTGCATCACATCATGCAAAGCTGTCCTGCCGTCCAACCTTGGAGAAGTAAAAGGCACGATGCGATCAAGTGCTTCAATAAGAAAAAGGCTATTGACATAGGGTTCAAACTTCAATGCCTTAGATGAACCCCACATCTCGACAGTCAACGGGCTAAGAAAACCAGACTTAGTGGTCTGGAAGAACATGGAGTCTATGGTGATTGACGTTCAAGTGAATGCAGACGCCAACGTTCGTCCCCTGGAATTTTTCTACGCAGCGAAAATCACTGAATACAACACCGAGTGCGTGAAAAAGGCCGTGCAAGATCTTACGGCAGCAGCACCTTCAGCGAAGGCTATAACTGGAAACTGGCGGGGTACTGTCGAGGGGAACCATTAGCCTATGCCAGAGGCTGAAGATCAGCGCACGGGATACGGAGCTTTCAACAGTTTGTAGATTTATGTGAACTACATGGGTATGTCGGGTGAAGGAAACTTATAACTTCGTCCTCCATGAAGATTGACCGTCCGACGTTCCTCCAAGAGCTGAAGAACTAAGCTCCTGTTGAATGGATAGACGCCAGCCTGGGATGCAGCCAAAGATTAACATCGGAATGTTAAGAACGAGTGATTGCTGTACTTCCTGTTGATGTTAGGGCTAGTTTGTAAGGTAGTATCAAGTTTACCTATTATTAAGTTATATCAATATCTGTAACTTGGGATTAGGAAAAGTGACTGATCTCTGAGTGTTGCTAGAGGTAGCATTAGGTTAAGGTCTAGATCTTGTTATTTGAGAGCTCTCAAGTTAGGGATAGTTAAAAAAAAAAAAAAAAAAAAAAAAAAAAAAAAAAAAAAAAAAAACGAGCTTGGGAGAACGCTGCCAAATGGAATTATTAGTTACAGATTCAAATAATTCAAGGAGTAATAGTTATAACCTGGAAGCTGCATGACTTTGGAGTAATTTGATGTTTTTATAACCGGCGTAATCAACATAGACAAATAGAATAATTAGAAAAAAAATGGTCGCATTTCTATGTCTTCCTCAGCGCCTGACTGCGTTGCGTTATCCACCTGCGAATTTGTTTGTTAATAAGGGCGTTCCAGAGTTTAAATCAGTTTTAAAATAAACTTAATAATTATTTCATTAGTAAATGTATGCATGTCAGTAATGCTGTTTCTTGGTTCAATGTAGAGTAAAAGAATTCATTAGTGTGTGTTTAATATATATATATATATATATATATATATATATATATATATATATATATATATATATATATATGTATATACTGTATATAC
>NC_090729.1:134960824-134970824 GCF_036898095.1 Palaemon carinicauda
GTTTTCTTGTTTATGCTTTTAATAAGGTTATTGTTGATGTTGTTGTTGCTGTGATGACGGCCGTTGAATGCGTGATTCTGGACAGTTGCAGTTCTTAATTCAGTTTAAGATTATGGAGACCAAAATTTAGGAAAGTGATTTTCAGTGTGAGGAGAAAACTGCTGAGAAATTATACCAAAATAATCTTCTTTGTATAAAGAAAAAAAACGCTTATCAGTAAGAAAAGTTAATTTTGATACTCCAAATGAATCTTTGTTAATGCCTGAAAAATCTCTCTACTTTAAATTAATTAAGTCAAGGTCTCTCTCTCTCTCTCTCTCTCTCTCTCTCTCTCTCTCTCTCTCTCTCTCTCTCTCTCTCCCTCTCTCTCTCTCTTGTTAATGAGGTCTGTCAGCTTTACGTTGGTTTTGTTATGACGCTTAAGATTTTCTTAGAAGTTTTAGGGCAGAAGGTATCAATATAAATAAATTCTTAACTCAGACTATGTCTGACCTTCAATGTCCAAAAGGAAAGCCTTTTGTTACTACAAATGCTGGAGTATTTCATTCTTAATACATTCCCGGTAAAACTATTCAGGGGGAAAAATTAGACTTCACCAGTCAAATATGAAACATACAGCAAACAGAAATGTCATTTGAAGCATATCAAAGAGAATGTTTAGTTCAATGACATATAGAGTCATGTAATCTTGTTATGTCTCAACTCCCTCGAGGCAAATCAGTTATTTACCTTGATAAAGATCTTGACTCATAAAGATAAAGATCTAATTGTCCCATTTAATCTTCAACAGAAACTTTGTATCCATTGAGGCAGATCTTCTGTCCATTGCATTCGGCGGAGTCTGATTTTAAAGGTTTTCTTTTTGTTGGCTGTTGTTTTACGTCTAAATACAAAATGTGCAAGACTTATAATAATAGTTTCTGATTTAGAAATATGTATTCCATAGAGAAAACACACACACACACACACACACACACACACATATATATATATATATATATATATATATATATATATATATATATATATATATATATATATATGCGTAAAAAATCACAGGAAAACATGATGCTCAGATGCAGAAGAACCACAGGGAAAAGGAAAATACGAAATACTGTATACGATTAAGTCCTGACTAGTTTCGTGATACTTCTTCAGAGGACTGATTTACTGTGTATATATATGTATGCATGTTAATCATGTGTAAAAAACATTTATATGTAAGTCTATGTATGTTTTTGGATATGTATACCAGTATGTGTACATGTTTGTATATGTCTATGCATATATTAGGCATGTGTGTGTATGAATGCCTGTCTGTGTATATGTATGTATATGTATTTTCATATATTTATATATAGATGTGTTTTATATATACATATAGTTTTGCTTATGCATTTATATAGATAAGGCTACCGTTATTCATATAAACAAATTGTATCGAAAGTCAAAAACAAGAATTTACCTGTCACCAGAAATGACCCTTTTTGGCAGGTGTCTAATGAGGTTGGATTTCCGCCCAGTAAACACCTGATCACAGCCCAGGTAGCTGGTATGGGAGTGTCATTGTTCTGTAAGCCTCTATATGTATGTTCGTAAGTTTACTTTCCCTATAAAATGTAAAGAAACCTCTCTCAATAAATCAGTCCTCTGAAGAAGTATCACGAAACTAGTCAGGATTTAATCGTATATTTCGTATTTTCCTTTTCCTGGGGTTCTTCTGCACACACACACACACACACACACACACATATATATATATATATATATATATATATATATATATATATACACACACACATATATATATATATATATATATATATATATATATATATATATATACACAGTATATACATACATACATACACCAAGGCACTTCCCCCATTTTGGGGGGCAGCCGACATCAAACAAATGAAACAGAAAAGGGGACCTCTCCTCTCTACGTTCCTCCCAGCCTGACAGAGGACTCAACCGAGTTCGGTTGGTACTGCTAGGGGTGCCACAGCCCAACCTCTACCGTTATCCACGACACATGAAGCTTCATAACGCTGAATCCCCTACTGCTGCTGCCTCCGCGGTCTTCCAAGGCACCGGAGGAAGGAGCAGAGCCTACTGGAACTGCGTCACAATCGCTGGCCATCCATTTCTATTTCTAATACGCTCTCTTGCCTCTCTCACATCTATCCCTCTATCACCTAGAGCTTCCTTCACTCCATCCATCCACCCAAACCTTGGCCTTCCTCTTGTACTTCTCGCATCAACTCTGGCATTCATCACCTTCTTTAGCAGACAGCCATTTTCCATTCTCTCAACATGGCCAAACCACCTCAACACATTCATATCCACTTTAGCTGCTAACTCATTTCTTACACCTGTTCTCACCCTCATTACTTCGTTCCTAACCCTATCTACTCGAGATACACCAGCCATACTCCTTAGACATTTCATCTCAAACACATTCAATTTCTGTCTCTCCGTCACTTTCATTCCTCACAACTCCGATCCATACATCACAGTTGGTACAATCACTTTCTCATACAGAACTCTCTTTACTTTCATGCCCAACCCTCTATTTTTTACTACTCCCTTAACTGCCCCCAACACTTTGCATCCTTCATTCACCCTCTGACGTACATTTGCTTCCACTCCACCATTTGCTGCAACAACAGACCCCAAGTACTTACACTGATCCACCTCCTCAAGTAACTCTCCATTCAACATGACATTCAACCTCGCACTACCCTCCCTTCTCGTACATCTCATAACCTTACTCTTACCCACATTAACTCTTAACTTCCTTCTCTCACACACCATTCCAAATTCTGTCACTAATCGGCTAAGCTTCTCTTCCGCGTCTGCAATCAGTACAGTATCATTCGCAAACAACAACTGATTTACCTCTCATTCATATATATATATATATATATATATATATATATATATATATATATATATATATATATATATATATATATTCATACCCACAGTATATGCTGAAAAGGTTCCACAGTGATATAAGACGTGTCTAAGACTGTGTATTTTAAAGCTTTCGTTCATCATCTGTGGACTAAGTCACTAAAATGACGGACGAAATCTTTAAAGTTCGCTGTATAATCTACAAAAATGCAAATTTTTATACGTGTCTTATGTCATTGTGGACCCTTTTTAGCATAATACAAAGTACGGCATTGTACGTGTGCCATGCAATGTTCCTACTCTCCAGGATACATTTGTACATTAGTTGTAGACACATGTGTGTAAAGAAAGCAAAGTAGGGTTTTCTTGGAAAGGGAGATGGAACGAAGTTTCTGAGATATTGAACAGAAATTCAAACGTAATTAGAAATAGAATGGAAAAACAAAAGCGTCTGAAGAAATTACAAGACAAAGGTCAAATTCTTCAATCCACAGCTATCTCAGTCTCTGAGGTTTCTGTTGCACCACCTTCGTATCACCTGTCTCGAAGACCAAGGTTATAGATAGCGTATGGCGAGTGCATATAGGGGAGTAATGAATGTGGTATTAGAGAGCTATGGAGGAAATGCTTGAAATAGTAATCTTACTCAATTACAAAAAAGGAAGTAAAATCATGATTCAGAATATTCTTTGTATTCCTTTCCTTCTACCACTTAACAGAGTTTGTTTCTAATAAGAATATGATGATTCAGAATAATTGGAGTTCCCGTCATGAAAGGAAAAATATCAATCTCAATCTGTTACTATGCTCGCAGTAATAATTATTCAAAGCTGATCATATCCACATTCGAACAATGTGATGTGCAATCAAACATAGTTCTGACTGGTATAGCACTTAGCTGGTATTTTGAAGTTTTTGGATCCTATCCCTCTTATTTTCTTCTTTCCAATCGTTATCCCTACATTAAGGGGTCGGTTGCCTGAAGCACCTTCTCCAGTGCCTTCTATCAAAGGCATCCTCTTCCACCAAACCTCTTCTCTCTATATCATCCTTCATCTTATCTCGCCATCTAATTCTCTACCTCCCTCTAGGTCTTTCCCCCTTACAGGTTCCTCCCAAGCACTACTCACTCTCTGCCCACCATTCATTCTCAACAAGTGCCCGCACCATCTCAGTCAAAACTCTTATTACCTCTGTAATCTTTACTACACCTGCCATTCTTCTTCTTTCGTCTTTTTTTTCGATCTCTGAAGCAGTGATATTCCCTTTATCCACACCGGTCTTCTCATCTCTGTTCTCTCATGTTTTGCTTCCCCTTTTCGTCTTGGAGCCCACATTTCCCATCCATACATTAACACCAGTCTTATTACCGCCGCCCCCCACCCCCATCCCCCAAGTTTAGGCATCATTCGGTGCATATGCAACCAAGGCTTCATGAAGTGTCCATGCTCATGGTGTGCACGCAAGACACGTAGTCTAACATCTCAATCTCTCTTAATCAACATGAGTGCTTTCACTGATTTTATGCTCACAGAAACATAATTTCAGAGCGCATTCTTTCATACCATTAACTTTGCATAGATGTGGATTTATCTTTGTAGTGTTCAGCCTCCAAAGTTTCAGTATTCAAGAAACTATGCCTAAATACCGATTCTGATTTATTTGGGATGTAGATGACGAATTGATATTTCTTTGTATTCATTATCCGATTATACTGAAGATTCTTAGCTTTCATTTCTAAAATCCTTATTCAAAATCCAGGAAAAAAGAGACTCGTTGTAACGCAAGTATAGTAAAAATTCTTATTTCAAATTTTCTTAATTTTTATTAGATATAAAAATACAATAATGATGATATAAATTAAATGTAACATGAACTGTTTTGATAAATGTATGTTATCACAGTAATGATGATAAAAGGAGAGTCCAAACAATGAATGGTCTCATGGTCGACGGCAGATAAAGTAGGTTAAGAAATCACTGTCAATTGTATTTTGCTTCTTCTGAGATTTCTTGTGATTTGTTTGGCATTTGTTTTTGTTGTCGTTGTTGTTTTCGCTTCTGTCACTGTGGAAACTTCGAACACTCTCGGAGGAAGAGCTGCGACTCTTTGCTGCTTCTGTAATGAGAATCAAAACATTTGGGCTGAAGGATCTCTTTGGTACTTGGTTTCAATGGAGAGAATTTAAAAGAATATATGAGGATATTTTCAGGTTGTTCTCTCAATTGGATAAAAACTGAAAATGGATGCATTTTTTAAAAAGCAAATATGATTATAGAAATAAAAAAAAGGAAAGGATTGAATGAAGATGTGATTAAATGTTTAGAAGTTCTTGTAAAAATTAGATATTTATTCAATAGCTTTATATAATTCGATCATTGATTTTCTTTTGCCTTTTGATATGATTAAGAAATTTAAAAAAAGTAACGAAAAAATGAAAGAGATTCAAAGACAATGAGATTTACTCCTACCTTCAAGTGAGAGATGCTTCGTTCGATCCTGAGAAACGTGAGTTGAGGGATGTACCATTTTGGATACTGAAAGTTCCTGAATCATTCTGCAGAAAATGAGATACGAGTCTTGACTGTTTCTGCTTCTTGTGTCTGCTTTTGCTGAAGTTCCCTGTTAAAGAGAACTCTTCTTCTCTCTTCGAAGTGCTCTGGTCTGTTGGACTCGAGACGGTCTTGGGAATATATATACCAAAGACGATTTGTTATCAGGAGTGTTACGTCAAAGGCTTATCTGTATAGCGCAATGGATACTGTGATTATGTCCTCTCAGAGAGAAATCGGTGTATTCGTGTCTATGATATATATATATATATATATATATATATATATATATATATATATATATATATATATATGTAAATATCACCCACGAAATGCATTTAATACCGAATTCTATCTTGGGAAATACATATCCACTTGGAATTCATTTTTTATGGTAACAGCTTCTGGCCGGGTGGTGATTCGGTAGGGTCCCTGCCAAGCATAGTTTCTAGCCGTACATGTGGTGGTTCGAATCACCACCCGGCCAGAAGCTGTTACCATAAAAAATGAATTCCAAGTGGATATGTATTTCCCAAGATAGAATTCGGTATTAAATGCATTTCGTGGGTGATATTTACATTAATTAAAATCACGTGTGCTTGTGATATATGTTCATATATATATATATATATATGTATATATATATATATATATATATATATATTTATAATATATACATATATATATATAAATACATATATATATACATATATATATATATATATATATATATATATATATTAAAAAGTTTAATAATCTAATTTCACAGTAATTTAACATGACACCAAAGACTACCTAAGAACTTTTAAGAACACTGACCGGTATATATGCATTATTGCCAATTTCATCACAGTCACCATGCAATCTTCTTTGAGACTTGATGATATATTCCTTGCTTGAATATTTGTATAACTGACAATTCCACCTCACAGGCTGTGGCACGACGATGGAAGAAACACCACAAATCAAAATATCAACATTGAAAGTAATAAAACAAACAGTTCAGTGGATAGGATGTAATTCGCCGACAGTTTTGGGGCAACATGTGTCCTCCATCAAGATTTCCAGAAACTGTCAGTGAATCTTCTTCTTCTTCTTCTTCTTCTTCTGTTTTTAATTGACACGAATTCTACTTTGTCTTAATATGATAATGTCGCTTAAGGCTTCCCGCACCTGCTTCTTCGCTATTCAGCTTACTAAACAAAACTGAAGATTTCCAATGGCTGCAGATACAACTAAATCACAGTTAAGTATAATAATTAACAATGAAGAGATTGGTTGTGGTTATGTACACTGTAAAGAATGTGCCGAAAAAACGCTAAAAATCCTGGTATAAATATTGTCAGACATTTCCCATTTAGAAAAAAAAAAAGGATATATTGGCGTGAAAGAATGATATTACGGTTACTAAGCCGTAAACGTTAATAACAAAGTAGAGTAAAAATTACGGTCGCCTGTAATTTATTGAAATATAGCTGAGAACAATATATTTCTATGGTGAATTTCCGATGAGGAGCACTGTTTTTAACAGTGTAGCATAAAGCTCAATAACCTCTGTAGCCTATAATTTAATGACAGCTGGTGAGTGATTTACCTCAACTTTAAAATGACCAATTAATCGTGACTACTTGATGAAAAATTATGCCTTGACATTTTTATGAACATGTATCAAAGATTAAATCGTCCTGAAACGGATTAACTTTTCTCTTAAAGTGTAAAAACAGTTCAAGTGCAGAACGCTTGGTTACTGCCATTGGTTACTTAGATAAGCATGGCGGGACACTCACTCAACTTTAGATAATTCTAAATGAATTACATTTCAAAATTAGCATTACAAACGTGGACACTCGAAAGCATTGTTACCAAGAAGAGAGATTAGAGATTTGTGTAATATCATATGATACGAAGGATCTGTGAAGTAAATCTGTTTTTATTACGTTGTTAGATCTCAATTTTGGTGTGTGGATTATACTGGGAGTTATGGATGCATAGTGATTATATGTTTTGATGGTGTTAATGTTTTTAATGATATTTTATCTTAAATTTTCATTATTTCTTATATCGTTTATTTGTTTCTTTGTTCCCTTTCCTCACTGGGCTATTTTTCCTTGTTGGAGCCCTTGGGCTTACAGCATCTTGCTTTTCCAACTAGGGTTGTAGCTTGGCTATGATTAATAATAATAATAATAATAATAATAATAATAATAATAATAATAGGATTGCATGGTGATTAATCAATTTCTCTCTCTCTCTCTCTCTCTCTCTCTCTCTCTCTCTCTCTCTCTCTTATGTGGTATACAGAATGAGATCACATTAAGGACGTCCCATAAGTTATAAAGCATCTGTACATTCTAAATCCCCCCCAAAGACACGCATGAACCAAATGAAGTAATTTAGAAGATTCGCTGTATTCTAGGAACCAACTCAACAGATATTAATAAAGTTGCTGTTTTTTTTTTTTTCTTATTGTTCTGACTCTGTGAGGTTTCCCAGCCATCATTGAAAAGGTGAATAATTGAGAGGAAAGTGCCAAAGACGAAATAGTTCGCGAATTCTTAGCTAATTATGCTTCACGTTGTTACACTGATAAAAATTTGCGTAAAAAAAACGGTAAAAATTTTGGAATAAATGTTGCCAGGCATCTTCCGTTTTAAAAATGGATATATTGACGTAAAGGTGGGATGTTACGGTCACCAAACCGTTAAGATAATAACAAAGTAGGGTAAAAATTACGGTTGCCTGTATTTTACTGAAATACAGCTCAGAACCGTATATTCTTACTGAGAATTTCCGATTGAAATTGCGGTTTCTTTTAACAGTGTATATAACTGATTATAGTGACTGTCAGTGACTTTTGATTTGATTATTATTTCGTTTTTTTTTCATAATTAATCACAATAAAAGTTATAGAAAACACGTTTCATGAATCTATAACTAGACTTTATGATGTCATGTTGAGTCAAGTAATCAATCTAAGTGTGATAACATCTTCCAAGAAATCAAGACAGGTGATAACCGAGCCACGTTGGTCTGGGTAAGTAACACAATTGTTGCGATGCTTGAACTGTTTACAAATATCAATTAATAATAACAATAAAAAGCTCACGAGAAATGAGTAGATTTAAGAATCAACTTGATGATAAAAGAGCTACATTTAGCTGATAAAGGAAAAAAAAAGCATAAGATTCATGAAAAACAGAAACAGGAATAGAAATCCAATGTTTGATAATAAAAAGATATCCACTGAACAGTATCATTCAAGTCTTAACGATTTCCGAGAAGGCCAAATATACAGACGTAAGATTCTGTATAGAATTTAAAAACTTATGATTCTAAACTATTTATGCGATCTTAAGAAAATTATGCTCGGAGACCTGTCATTATTTCTTCATCATAAAACTCTTATCATCAAAGTCAAATTGATTACCTTGATAACGATTACAAGTGACATCACTTTCGTGTCTGTTACTATATTTTTTATGTTTCGTTCTCCTGTATCAAAAATTTGTACTTCATGTGCACTAGCATCGTTTCCGCGATAAGTTAGAAGACTCCAGAAGGGTCACAATGTGGCGTAAAAAGACTGAGATAGGAGAGGCGGATTAATTCTTCGATAAGTTTCCTTAATGTTTCACTCTCGTGATATGTACGAGTTTAAGCAAAGGGAGAACAGTGGTTCCCAAGGAAAAGCTTTGAAATCTTTGCCTTTAGCGAGACTACAACGGCCGTCCCAGAGTGATCCACGAACTGGAAGTGAAATAAAAAGGGCCTGACTTCGGACCTTCCGGAAGGTGGCGATAAATATGTCTGAAAATTGATTTTCTCAACATGAGAACAAGAAGGCAAATGGAGATTTCTGTTACATGGTCAGGGGGGAAATGTGGCTATAGCCTCCTAAAAACAGGTGTTTGGTTGGCATAAATAATTATTTGGAAAGTAAGGAGAATATTTCATAATTAATCGGGAATCATTGCTGACAGGGAAGTTCAAACCAAAAGTTTATTTCCAAGAGGCGCATAAAACTGGAACGAAAAGATCGGAGTTACTTAAGAAAGCCACATGCAATGCGATAGTAAACGAAAACAACGCTTTATCTTATCTTAATCCTCAAAAGATGAACACGTGTTCTCTGAGATGATGGTTAAAGGTATTGTCTTTTGAAGCAGTGATTGACGTCACAGCTGCGGGAGAGACAGACATATCTTTATCAGCTGAGTTGTAGAAAGCAGATATCTTTATCAAATCGAGATCGTTCTTTGCTTTATCAGAAAAAAAGATATGTTATTGTCAAGTTAGATTGTCCCAAGAGATTGTTAAAATCGATGCTAATGTGAGGATTCGGTAACAAGCAACAGCAACAGTTATAATTTTTTACTCTTGTTTTCATTTAATGTTTATGCCTTCAAGATATTTACACACACACACACACGCGCGCACACACACACACACACACACACACACACACACACACACACATATATATATATATATATATATATATATATATATATATATATATATATGATATT
>NC_090729.1:134975824-134995824 GCF_036898095.1 Palaemon carinicauda
AATAATAGAATGGAAAGCCAAAGTGTTTCAGGAAATTACAAGACGACGGCAACTTCATCAGTCCCCAGCTATCTCAGTCTCTCAGGTTTCTGTTGCACCACCTTTGTATCAAGGTTATTGATAGTGTATGACAAAGGCATGTAGGGGAGTAATAGAATATGGTTATAGAGGGCTATGGAGGAAATGCTTGAAATAGTAAAGTCTTAATCAATAAAAGCAAGGGAAGTCATAACGCGATACAGACTTGTCTGTGTATTCCTTTTCCGTAGACCTCTTAAGAGAATTTATTCTTAATCTGGATATCTTGATTTAGAATAATTTGACTTCTCGTCATGAAGGGAAAAGTCTTAATTTCAATTGGTTACTATGTTTGCAGTGATAATTATTCAAAGCTGACCATATGTACATTCAAACAATGTGATGTGCAATAAAATATTGTGCTGAATGGTATAGCACTTCGGTGGTTTTTTGAAGGTCTTGGATCATTCTCGTCTTAAAGATTACCCGTTTCTGGCGCTCTCCCAATTCCAGGCATCATCCAATACAAATGCAACCATGGCTTCATCAAGCATCTGTGCACATGTTGTGCACGTAAGACACGTAGTCTAATACCTTCCTAATCTCTCTGCATCAACATGAGCGCCTTCTCTGATTTCCTGTCAACAAAGACATCATTCCAGAGCGCTTTCTTCCACATCATTAACTTTGCATTGATATCGATTATACCTTGTAGTGTTCAGCACCAAAATTGTCAGTATTCAAGAAACTATTGCAAAATACCGACTCTGATTTACTTGGGATGTAGATGACGAATGGATATTTATTTGTATTCGTTTTCCGATTATATTGAAGATTCTTAGCTTTCCTTAAAGAACCTTTATCCAAAAGCCAAGAAAAAGAGACAGGACCCGTTGTAACGCAGGTATAGTAAAAAAAATTCTCATTTCAGATTATCTTGATTTTTATTAGATATAGAAAGACGATAATAATAAATATAAATTAAATAAAACATGGAGTGTTTTGATTATAGTATGTTATCACAGTGATGATGATAAAAGGAGAGTCCAAAAAATGAATGTTTTCATGGTCGACGGCAGATAAAGTAGGTCAAGAAATCGCTGTCAATTGTATTTTGCTTCTTCTGAGATTCCTTGTGATTCGTTTTGCATCTGTTGTTGTTGTTGTTGTTGTTGTTGTTGTTTTCGCTTCTGTCACTCTGGAAGCTTCGACAACTCCCGGAGGAAGAGCTGCGACTCTTTGCTGCTTCTGGAATTTTATCATAGAGAATTTATGAAACAGTCTCAAGAAATTTTCTGATTTTGATATATACTCATCATGGATGCTGATTATTTTTAAATGAAAATATAATTTTGAAAAGAAGAGAAAATCAAAGGGAAAATTGAGATATGATTAACTTTTTTAAAGTTCTTGTAGAAATTAGATACTTGTTTTATTGCAGCTTTTGATGATTTTGTTACTTGGCATCTTTTGCCTTTTAATATAATTAAGAAATTATAAAAAAGACAAAATTAAAAAAAAAACCGAAGACAATGAGAATTACTCCTGTATACCTTCAAGTGAGAGATGCTTCGTTCGATCCTGAGAAACGTTTGTTGTGGGATGTACCATTTTGGAGACTGAAAGTTCCTGAATCATTCTGAAGATAATGAGATGCGAGTCTTAGCTGCTTTCTGCTTCTGGTGAAGGTCCCTGTTAAAGAGAACTCTGCTTCTCTCTTCGAAGTGCTCTTGTCTGTTAGACTTAAGACGGTCTTGGGAATATATATACCAACAGAGATCTGTTATCAGGAGTGTTACGTCAAATGCTTATCTGTTTAACGCAATGGACACTGTGATTGTGTCCTCCGAAAGTAATGCTGGTGTTGAACATTGTGCCTAAGAGAGAGAGAGAGAGAGAGAGAGAGAGAGAGAGAGAGAGAGAGAGAGAGAGAGAGAGAGAGAGAGAGAAAGAGAATTACAGATGAGCTCATGATTGCCTACAGACAAAGTGTATTACAAAATTATTCTAATTTTGTTTATGTTTTCTTTGGAAATTTCATGTTCACTTATTTTACTTGTGTTATTATTGCTGGCGGTGTTGCTATCGTCATGAACAGTTGCTTTGTCCCTGCAACAACTCCGTTCAAAGGTCACTCATGAATGACAGAGGCAGGGAACAATCATGATAACCTAACTAGCAGAACAGCGCCCAAGAGACTGTCCATATATGCATATGATTAGCGCCCAAGCTCCCTCTTCACCCAAGCTATGACCAGGGAAGGCCAAGCAATGGCTGCTGATGACTCAGCAATCGCCGGAGAGAGGTTGCAGACATTACAAGAAACTATGGAGCTTGAGCGGGACTCGAACACCGGTCTGGCGATTGCCAGGCAGGGACGTTTCCAATTGGCCACCACAGCATGAAGAACTTCTGTTGGTTTTGCTGTAACACTGGTGTGTTCAGTCACTCTCTGATGAACAGATACGACTATTTCTTCCATCTGAAAAGAATTTTGAAATCATTCTTGTTTTCTGGTTGAGCAATTTCATGTTACAACTAAGGACAGTTGATATTTGGAACTGAGGAAAGGTAGGAGCGAGGACATCGAATGTACTGCGAGAGCTCTTATCGGGCCTTTGAAGTCTGGGTCCAGCGTAGACATGGTGGCGAGATCTGACCGGTTATCAACAGAACGATAACGACTCTGCAAGATTCTTGTTCTGAGAGAGGGAGTGCTTTCATTTGTTGTTGCTAAGAGTTAGGACTTTTCCATTGTCTCTATTGTTCCTTCCAAGTGCCTCTTGCATATCAAGGAATAAGGGAATTTGTGGAAACCTGAGGAGTAATTATCTCTCGAGTTTGTCCATATGAAACTGTTAATTGTCTCAAAAACACTTACTTGATAGATGACTTATAGGAATATTTAAACTATTATGTACCAGTTATGATTTTCAACCAATTATGTTTAGTACGCCACCAAAAAAAGGCAGTCGTTAACTTATTAATATAATTTCGAGGCAATTTAGCAGTGATAGTAAAGGTTACCTTAAAACATTTAAGAACACTGAATGATATATATGCATTATTGTCAGTTCTATCAGTCACCATTCAATCTATTTTGAGGCTTGATTACTGTATGTATTCCTTGCTTGAATATTAGTATAACTGACTATTCCACCTCACAAATTGTGGGACGACGATGGAAGAAACACCACATATCGAAATATTAATATCGAAAGGCAATAAAACAAAAACAATTAAGTGGATAGGAGGTAATCTGCCGACACTTTTGGGGCAACAATCTTCTCTGCCATAATATCCCGGAACTGTTAGTGATTCTTCTTCTTCTTCTTCATCTTCTTCTTCTTCTTCTTCTTCTTCTAAACTTGGAAGTCTGTTGGAATTGACACGAATTGAGCTTTGTCTCAATATGATGATATCGCCTATGGAATCCTGCTGCTGCTTCTTATCTATTCAGCTCATCAAATACACTGAAAATTTTAAATGCCAACGGATGCAATTAATAATAGTCCGGTATAATCAGCATATTGAGTTTATGTACTGTAAAGTTTACACAGTAGTCTCCTATAGTTTAATAACAGATGGTGAGCGATTGACCCCAACTTTAAAATGACCAATAAATCGTGATAACTTGATGAAAAATTATTCCTTGACAGTTTTATGAAAATGTATCAAAGATTAAATCGTCCAAAAACTGATAAACTTTCCTCGTAATGTATAGAAACAGTTCAAGTGCAGAACGCTTGGTTACTGTCATTGGTTACCTAGATAAGCATGGCGTGACACTCACTTAACTTTAGATAATTCTAAATGAATTACATTTCGAAATCAGCTTTACAAACGTGGACACTCGGAAGCATTGCTTTACAACGAAGAGAGATAGAGATTTGTTTGATGTTATTTGATATGAATCATCTGTGAATTAAATCTCTCATGGAATATATTGCGTCGTATTTGGTTTGTTGTGGCCTGATTGGTAACGTCTCTGCCTGGTGATCGCCAGACGGGGGTTCGAGTCCCGCTCAGACTCATTAGTTCCTTTAGTGTCTGCAACCTTATCAATCTTGTGAACAAAGGATGGGGGGTTTGGCGGAGCCTATAAGTCTATCTGCTGAGTCATCAGCAGTCATTGCCAGGCATCTTCTGGTCCTAGCTTGGGTGGAGAGGGGGCTTTGGCGCTGATCATATGATACATGATCAGTCTCTAGGGCATTGTCCTGCTTGCTAGGGCAATGTCACTGTCCCTTGCCTCTACTATTCATGAGCGGCCATTAAGATATTGCTAGATCTCCTCAATTTAAGTGTGACGATTATACAGAGTTAGGTATGAATGGTGATTAATTCCTTTAATATTTTGTCGAAGGAACTCTCTCTCTCTCTCTCTCTCTCTCTCTCTCTCTCTCTCTCTCTCTCTCTCTCTCTCTCTCGGGATGAGATCATGTTATGGACGTCCCATAAGTTATAAAGCATCTGTACATTCTGAATCCCCCTAAGAACAGAAACATGAACTAAATAAAGGAGTTAAGAAGATTCGCTGTATTTGAGGAACCAACTCAACAGATATTAATAAAGTTGATTTTTTTTTTTTATTGTTCAGACTCTATGAATTTTACTGCCATCAGCGAAAAGATGAATAATCGAGAAGAAAGTTTGCAAGACGAAAAATTTCGCGAATTCTTAGCTAATTATGCTTAGCTTTACATTGTTACACTGTTAAAAATTTGCCGTAAAAAAACAAAAATCCCGGTAAAAATCCTGGAATAAATGTTGCCAGGTATCAACCGTTTTAAAAACAAATATATTGATGTAAAGGTGTGATATTACGGTCACCAACCCGTGAAGATAAAAACAAAGTAGGGTAAAAATTACGGTCGCCTATATTTTACTGAAATACAGCTCAGAACCGTATATTCTTACGAAGAATTTTTGATTGAATTTGCGGTTTCTTTTAACCGTGTATATAACTGATTACAGTAACTGTCAGTGACTTTTGATTTGATTATCATTCCATATTTTTTTTTCAAAATTGATAGAAATAAAAGTTAAAGAAAACGCATTTCATGAATCTATGACTAGACTTTGTGATGTCATGTTGCGTCAAGTCCAAGTGTGATAACGTCTTCCAAGAAATCAAGACAGGTGGTAACAGAGCCACGTTGGTCTGGGTAAGCAACACAATTGTTGCGAGGCTCGATCTGTTTACAAATATCAATTAATAATAATGAAGAACTCGCGAGAAATAAGTAGATTTTGAGAATCAACTTTATGATAAAAGCCTTGGCTAGATCTAGCTGGTAAAGGAAAAACGTGTAGGACTCAGGGAAAACAGAAACAGGAATAGAAATCCAATGTTTGGTAATAAATATAAATCCAATAAACAGTGTCATTTAAGGATTAACGATTTCCAAGAAGGCTAAATGTTCAGACGTACGATTCTATACAGAATTTAAAAACTTATGATTCTAAACTTATGCGATCTTAAGAAAATTATGCTCGGAGACCCGTCATTATTTCTTCATCATAAAACTCTTATCATCAAAGTCAAATTGATTACCTTGATAACGATTACAAGTGACACCACTTTCGTCTCTGTTGCTATATATTTTTTTTTATGTTTCGTTCTCCTGTACCAAGAATTTGTACTTCAGGTGCACTAGCAATGTTTCCGCGATAAGTTAGAAGACTCCAGACGGGACACAATGTGGCGTGAAAGACTGAGATTGGGAGGGGTGGGGGTGGGATTAGTTCTTCGATAAGGTTCCTAAATGTTTCACTATCGTAACATGTACGATTTTCAGCCAAGAGAGAACAATGATTACCAAGGAAAAACTTTGAAATCTTTGACTTTAGCGACACTGCAACGGCCGTCCCAGAGTGATCCACGAACTGGAGGTGAAATAAAGAGAGCCTGACTTCGGACCTTCCATTAGGTGTCGATAAATATGTCCGAAGATTGATTTTCTCAACATGAGAACAAAAACTCTAATGGAGATTGCTGTTACGTTGTCAGATGGATATAAGGCTATAGCCTCCTAAAAACAGGTGATTGGTTGGCATAATAATTTGGAGAGTAAGGTGAATATCTTAAAATTAATCGGGAGTCATTGCTGACAGGGAAGTTCAAACCAAATGTTTATATCGAAGAGGCGCATAAAACTGGAACGAAAAGAACGGAGTTACTTAAGAAAGCCACATGCAATGCGATAGTAAACGAAAACAACGCTTTATCTTATCTTAATCATCAAAAGATGAACACGTGTTCTCTGAGATGATGGTTAAAGGTATTGTCTTTTGAAGCAGCGATTGACGTCACAGCTGCGGGAGAGACAGACATATCTATATCAGTTGAAGAGGAGATATCTTTATAAAATCGAGATCGTTCTTTGCTTTATCAGAAAAAAAAGATTTCTTTTTTGTCAAGCTAGATTGTCTCAAGAGAGTTGAAATCGATGTTAATGTGAGGATTCGGTAACAAGCAACAGCAACAGTTATGATCATTTAATTTTTGTTTTCATTTAATGCTTATGCCTTTGAGATATATACACACGCACATATACACATATATATAAATATATATATATATATATACACAGATATATATATATATATATATATATATATATATATATATATATATATATATATATATATATATATATATATATATATATATATATATATATATTGTGACGGCGCCGAGTAAGGGTGTGAACTCAAAGGCAGATTGGAAACGACTGAGTTATATTATTGTAGAACATTCTCCTTATATACAAAACCTCAAGGCAACAGGACATAACAAGTTCACAAGACAGACAATATCACAGAGGAAAAACCAGACATGAATTTTCATGTTCGTTTTAGTGCGAGGGAAGAGCGAAGATACAAGCATAATATATACAAAAGGAATTATGTACAATTGTGTGAAACACGGTTGGTACATGGCTCCCCCCCTAAAAATGACATACTGTACATGTTAAATAGGGCGCCCTGATCTAGAGAGGCGAACTGTAGGCGGGTCATCTAGCAGAAGATAAGCAGGTTTTAGACGATCAATGGAGACCCAGTCTTCATTGCCTCAAATGTTTAGGAGGAATGCTTTCGGACTGCGTCGGATCACAAGGAAAGGGCCCGTGTAAGGGGGCGTTAGTGGTGGCTTGCTGGTGTCGTTGCGCAGGAAGACGTGCGTTGCAGAGTGCAAGTCCGTTGGTATGTGATGCTTCGCTGGGGGCTTGTAAGTCTGGCGGCACGGAGTAAATTTTCCCACGACGTGACGTATGCGATGGAGATCGTCGGAGGAGGTTGTAGAAGGAAAAAATTCGGCAGGGACGACCAACGGGTCGCCATACACCATTTCGGCTGCCAAGACGTCAAGGGCGTCTTTAGGAGTTGTCCTTAGTCCAAGGAGGACCCAGGGAAGCTGAGTAAACCAGTTGCAATCCTTGCAGCAGGACATCAAAGCTGCTTTGAGGGTGCGATGAAAACGTTCAACCATTCCATTGGCAGCGGGGTTGTAGGCCGTTGTCTGATGTAGGGTGATGCCCAGGAGATTCGCTAATGACGTCCATAATTGAGAGGTGAAAGTGGTTCCCCTGTCAGAAGTAATATGCTCAGGGATACCGAATCTTGAAATCCATCCAGAGAGTAAGGCAGATGTACATGAGGCGGACGTTGCAGTTTCCATGGGAATGGCTTCAGGCCAACGAGTGGAGCGGTCGATGACGGTAAACAGGTAACGATGTCCTTGTGATGTGGGTAGGGGGCCTACAACGTCGACGTGAATGTGTGCAAAACGACGCTGAGGTTGAGGAAAGGTGCCCACTCCTGAATCCGTGTGTCGATGTACTTTGGAAGTTTGGCAAGAAGTACAGGCACGGACCCAATCCTTAGCATCCTTAGAAATGCCGTGCCAAATGAACTTTGCCTTCAGCAGCTGTGCAGTAGAACGGCACGAGGGATGTGAAAGGCCGTGGATGAGATCAAACACCTGTCGGCGCATGGGAGCAGGAATCCAAGGTCGCGGTCTACCAGTACTGACGTCACAGAGGAGGGTGGTGTTGGAGTCTTTGAGGGGAAAATCCTCCCAACGGAGGGACGTGCAGGATGTCCTACAAGCTTGATACTCTGGATCCTGTTGTTGGGCTTCAGCCAGGGCGTTGTAATCCAATCCCAGTTGAACGGCAGCCAACGTGTTTCTTGACAGGGCATCGGCAACGGGATTCATTTTCCCAGGGACGTGTTGGAGGGTGCAATTGTATTCAGCCACGGCGGAGAGATGTCGGCGTTGACGGGCGGACCAGGCGTCAGACTGTCGAATGAAGGCGTGCACCAGAGGCATGTGGTCTGTGCGAATGACGAAGGGCGTACCTTCTAAGAAATGGCGAAAGTGACGGACAGCCAAGTGCACCGCCAGCAATTCTCGATCGAAGGTAGAATAACCCGATTCTGCCTTGGACAGTTTTCTGCTGAAGAAGACCAATGGGCGGGGCGAGCCTTTGACCACCTGCACGAGTACTGCACCAATAGCGACGTCGCTGGCATCGGTGGAGAGAAGGAGAGGGACGTGTGGGATAGGAAAAGTGAGAGCCGCAGCAGTTGATAGGGCCTTCTTTGCATTGCAGAAGGCTGCTTCTTGAAGGGGACCCCACTTCAGGTCCTTTGGCTTGCCCTTGAGGGAGGCGTAGAGGGGAGCAAGAGTGGCGGCAATGGCTGGCAGAAAACGGTGATAATAGTTGATCATGCCCAAGAATTCCTGCAGAGCTTTGACGGTCGAAGGCGCGGGGAAATTCTGAACGGCTGCTACCTTCTCAGGGAGGGGATGGACTCCTTCAGGAGTGATACGGTGCCCTAAGAACGACACTTCGCTGGCGCCAAAGGTACGCTTGTCGTACCGGACTACAAGGCCGTTTTGTTGCAGGCGGTCGAGCACGATGCGCAGGTGATGGAGGTGTTCCTCTTTTGAGGAGGAGAACACAAGTATGTCGTCCACATAACATACACAGAAAGGGAGGTCCCCTAAGATGCCATCCATGAGACGTTGAAACGTTGCCCCAGCATTACGAAGGCCAAAACAGGAGTAATTGAAGGTGTATGTGCCAAACGGAGTGGTGATGGCGGTCTTGGGGATGTCTTCTGGGTTCATAGGCACCTGATAATACCCCTTCAGGAGGTCGAGCGTAGAGAAAACCTTCGCTTTGTGCAGGTAGGAGGTTACATTGGCAATGTTTGGGAGGGGGTAGTGATCCGGTTCTGTTTGCATGTTCAGGCGCCTGTAATCCCCGCACGGACGGAGGGAGCCGTCTTTCTTCAGAACGATGTGTAAGGGTGACGACCATGGGCTGGAGGCCTTTTGGCAAAGGCCCATTTTCTCCATTTCGGCGAACGTCTGTTTGGCGGCTGCCAATCGTTCCGGTGCCAGACGTCTGAATTTTGCGAAGACTGGGGGTCCCGTCGTCTTGATATGGTGATAAATACTGTGCTTGGCAGGAACCGTGTGCGTTTGGCGAAGTTCTGGACGGAAAACTTCCGGGTACGACGTGAGGAGGTGGGCGTAGGCATCCGTGGGTGCGCTGATGTGGAGAGCGAGGTTAGAAGGGGCGGGTTGAAGAGGTGTCGACAAGTACGAGTCTGCGTTGACCAATCGTCGGTGGGCGACATCGACCAGAAGGTGGAAATGAGAGAGGAAATCCGCACCGAGAATTGGCATTGTGACGTCAGCAACGAGAAACTTCCAATTGAATTTACCGTTTCCGAACGATAATGTGAGGTTCTCGTAACCGTAGGTGGGTATCGCAGATCCGTTGGCAGCTACCAAGCGGACGTCGGCAGATGTAGACAGACTACGTTGTGCCTTGAAGAGTTTCCTTGGCAAAAGAGAACGACAAGCACCCGTGTCTACCAAAAATCGCACGCCCGTTCCTGCATCCTGTAAAAAGAACAGATTAGAAACATGGGAGGCCACTGCCACAAGCGATGGCCTGCTTACACATTTTTTTTTTTGGCCACTGACAATCTTTGGCACATTTCTTCGCGGTTGCCCCGAATCTGAAGTGGTAGTAGCAAAACTGCGGCGGATGGGAGGTAGTAAGTGGCTGTAGAAGTCGTTCGTTGGGGCGCGAGCGATTGGTGGGTGGTGGGCGGCTGTGTCGCCGCTTCGGCACGTCACGGGGTAGGCGTGTATGTCCTACGGCATTCATGTCAGCTTCGGTTGACGTTGAATAGGCATCCTCGTCGTCAGGGGTGGAGGCGTTGATGGAGGTCTTGAAGTGGCTGTCCATAAGGGCGTCGGCTTTGGTCATCAAGTCCTTTATGGGTAAACTATCGACATCGGGTATGGCAGCGCGTACAGGTTCAGGTAAACGGCGTATCCAAAGAGCACGGAGTAGGTTTACCTCACGAGGAGAGCCGTCTGCGGCAGGTTGAAGGCGAACGATACTCGTCATTTCCCTGAGGGCAAGCGAAGCCCTTTGGTCCCCCAACGGTTGTTGCGAGAGCTGAAAAAGCTTTGCTATACGGGTGGCTGGCGACGGCGAGTACTGCTGCAGAAGGTATGATTTGAGGGCGTCATACGCTATTGGGGTGTCTCCTTGTTCACAAAGCCAGTCGGATATTTCTGGGAAGGTGTCCTCGAGTATCGCCGCGAGAACATAATCCGCTTTGGTGGTTGAGCGAGTCACGCCCCTGATACGAAAGTGGACTTCAGCGCGTTGAAACCAAGCAAACGCCTCTCCGGTGGCGAACGGTGAAAGTTTCAATGGGGCGGCCGCGGCGCCAACTGATGTAGTCTCCGTCATAGTACCAACGATGGAGGGGCGAGGGAGGTGAGGGTGGAAGGCAGTGGGAGCAAGTCGACTTCCGGGGTCACCAATGTGACGGCGCCGAGTAAGGGTGTGAACTCAAAGGCAGATTGGAAACGACTGAGTTATGTTATTGTAGAACATTCTCCTTATATACAAAACCTCAAGGCAACAGGACATAACAAGTTCACAAGACAGACAATATCACAGAGGAAAAACCAGACATGAATTTTCATGTCCGTTTTAGTGCGAGGGAAGAGCGAAGATACAAGTATAATATATACAAAAGGAATTATGTACAATTGTGTGAAACACGGTTGGTACAATATATATGTAATCGTCTCTTTCTCTAGCGACTAATGTGGAGTAATTGATACCGCAGTGTTGAATTCACTATTTATTTTTTGTGATCAAACCTGGTGACATGAACAATATACGAGTTAGTGTCATTACAAATTGACATGTTATTGGTCTAGCATAAATGTAACAGACAATGAATAACACAATGATTATATGTAGATCGTTATAGACTTCTCTAAATTACAGTTGTTATTATGTTAACACATTAGGCTACACAATCGTGTACAACATTATACTTACGCGATGCGGTCTTGTGGTAGTTTTGGAGACTGCTCTAAGGTGTGTATTCTCTGCGAATTCTCGTTAACAACTACATTATACATTCACGATAGAGATGTGTTTGTGCTCAGCCCATCAATGGCTTGATTCTTTTCCTATGGTGGTGTTCGACATGTGTTAAGGCTAAAGGTTAATGCGCGCGGGATGAGCGCTTCCATACTCTAGTTGTAAGCACATTACTATCGCTAGCTTTTAACTCGTTTATTTTAGTTTCCTTTCCTCTGTAATGCCATTTTACATATTTCACGCATATACTTATCCTACATTTGCTATTATGGTGAATACACATATACTTATCCTACATTCGCTATTATGGCGACTACAATATATATATATATATATATATATATATATATATATATATATATATATATATATATATATATATATATATATATATATATATATATATATATGATATTGTACGCAGGATGATACGTTAGATATCACTACACATATAACTGATCTTATAATTGCTGTTGGGAGCACAAGACCAAATAATATCACACAAAATACAAGGCTACAATACTGTAGGTGTCTACGATGGCAACATTAAAAGTATTATACACAAAGATAAAAAAGCTGATGTTCATCTCAGCAACTTTGTTTGGAGAAAGTTATCAATCAGAGTTTTCTAAAAATTAAAAATAATAGACAAAATGACATACAGCGTAAACACTGTCATGTCAGCTGCAAATATTTTTCTTTTACTGAAAGAATATGTTAAAAATGTAAAAGAAAAAGTGAATAATGTAATATTAATGTTAATATTATGTGCATAAATTTTAAGATTGATATGTATTTATAGAATATTATCAACAAGGTTCGTGGGAGTTTTGACAGATTCCTGAGGTATAAAGTCATGGGTTCGAATCTTTTGTTCCATTTAGATTTGTTGTGGCTTATTTGACCTCTACAGTATATTGTGTACCTGGTAGTTGTTCGACTATGCTGGATCGCAGCCAAGTTGAAGAAAGCAATTGGATGAACAACAGCATCATCCTGAAATGTGTGCTAAAGTCATCCATTCAAATACATACACCTACACACATACATACATACACACACACACACATATATATATATGTATATATATATGTGTGTGTATGTGTATATATATAATAATATATATACATATATATATATATATACACTGTATATATACATATACATATATATGCGTGTATACATATACATATACATACATATATGTATATATATATATATATATATATATATATATATGTGTATGTATATATATATATATATGTATTCAAATAAGCCATATATATTTTTGATACATTAATGTCTGGATTCTCTTAACGACCTCGGGATCAGAACCCCAGGCGAAATCACACAAAGACAAGAGCTTGGGTCCGGCCGGGAATCGAACCCTGGTCGGCAAGCTTGTATAGACAGTGACTAAGCCATTTGGCCCCTTTCTTCGTGGCCAAGTGGTTTAGTCACTGTCTATACAGGCTTGCCGACCAGGGTTCGATTCCCGGCCGGACCCAAGCTCTTGTCTTTGTGTGATTTCGCCTGGGGTTCTGATCCCGAGGTCGTTAAGAGAATCCAGACATTAATGTATCAAAAATATATATGGCTTATTTGAATATGAAAAACACGTCTAAATATGCAAAATTTATCATATATATATATGTGTATATATATTTTTATATATACAGTATATATATATATATATATATATATATATATATATATATATATATATGTATATATACACTGTATATTTACATATACATATATATGTGTGTATACATATACACACACATATATATATATATATATATATATATATATATATATTTATATATATATGTATATATATACATACATATATATATATATATATATATATATATATGTATGTGTGTGTGTGTTTGTACATATGTGTGTGATGATGAGATTTTATCCAATATAAAGAGCTGCAATGCTCACTACCACAATTTTATCCTCAACTCTTAATTGACTCTGAAGCTTCCCCACTTCATATGCTTCATTAAGACAAAATGCTCATCAGCAACTCGTCAAGCCATCATACGCACGCGGCACCATTCACAATATTATTTCCATAAGAAAAACAAAATCACATCTGTTTTTAACTCCTTTAACCTTTTTACTAAATGTTCTCTTTTTGTACATTCAATTTTTTCTACATTTAGTACACAAACAACTGATTTCAGTAACTTCCAGTTCTTCCAATATTCAAACTTACTTCCATAAATGAGAGTTTGGGTGAACACTTCCTTCGCTCATTCATAATATGTCTTCAACAGCCATTGCATCTTATACTTCATTATCAATGACTCTTCTCACATCTTTCCATTATCAGTTACATTTTTTTTTCGAAGGGATTATAATAATCAGCCTTTACAATAATCCATTCATTGACATTATAATTAATTTCTCCTTCAATCTTGTTTTCATTTGTCATTATAACCCCACTATTGTTCTCGTTCACTTTCAACAATTTCTGGAGCTCAGGCAAATCTCTCTCTCTCTCTCTCTCTCTCTCTCTCTCTCTCTCTCTCTCTCTCTCTCTCTCTCTCCATGCCTACGTGATGTCGAGACGTGGCCTCTTTCAGTCTATCTTGGACCTGGTTATCAATGGACAGGTGACGCTGAATAGAGATCGAATATCACTCGAGTGGCGTCTGATGCATCTCAATCAACGTGAAATTTCATCACGATCATCGAGATTATATAAATCAGATAAGAAGCAATTTTTTATTTCTTTAAAGATACCGAAGTAAATAGTGAATAAAGCAGACATTGTAAGATTTTGTCACTAACTGCAAGAATGGCAGCGAAGACATTTTAGCCGTTGAAGGTCTAATTTACGATGTCTATTGAATCAGGAAAAGTCACCAACAATCTTATCCCAAAGACATTATGAAAACTTGAAAAACTATCGACATTTGGATGCCGTCTTCTCATATGGAGATATCTCCCCAATATGATAAAGAGCAAGTGTCTGGTTATATATATATATATATATATATATATATATATATATATATATATATATATATATATATATATATTTATATTATATTATATTATATATATATATATATATATATATATATATATATATATATATATATACATATACATTTAGAAAAAAGACAATAAAGTATGCACATTCCTAATATTCGGCGTATTGGAGCGCAAAAGTGTTTAAGTATCACTTGAGCTACGTGAAGGTGTCCAGTCCACATCAGTCAGTCGTCCACACTTAATTGACTCCTAAAATTCTTTCCTGTGATAATTTAGTGACTCTCCTTTTAACGTCCTCCTCTCTTCTGGAAGAGCCATCTGTCTAATACTACATTTATTGATCCTGGTTTATCCCCATTATAATCATATTCATACTTTTCATTCCAAAGTGGAATATATTTTTCTAAAACAACTTTTGTATGTAAATTGAATTTTATGTACATTATGTTATAAGACATGTAAAAAGGGCTTATTTTTACATATTAAATGTTCATGTAAACTTAAAATACATTGTAAATCGAAGATGTCGTTCCATTCTAAAGCAAAATTTTCTGGATATTTTTCATATCTTGTTCTACGACGACAGCCTCCTGACGTGCTTATTAATCGAGAATCAATCGAACTTTCCCGCGTCCTATGGAAAACTTGTGGTGCACATATTTATTATTATTATTATTATTATTATTATTATTATTATTATTATTATTATTATTACTATTATCTAAGCTACAACCCTAGTTGGAAAAGCAGGGTATATAAGCCCAATGGTCCCAACAGGAAAAAAAAATAGCCCAGTGAGGAAAGAATATAAGGAAATAAACTATGTGAGAAGTAATGAACAATTAAAATAAGATATTTTAAGAATAGTAACAACATTAAAACAACACACACACATATACATACATATATATATATATATATATATATATATATATATATATATATATATATATATACACGCACATATGTATATACACACATATATATGCATATATATATATATATATATATATATATATATATATATATATATATATATATATATATATATTTTAACAGTTTATATATGACACATCTGTTTTGACGTTAATGTTTGTAGAATGATTTGTTCTCATCATTTATTCATTTCCTTATTTCCTTTCCTCTCTGGGGTATTTTTCCCTGTTGGAGACCTTGGGCTTGTACCATCTTGCTTTTCCAACTAGGGTTGTAGCCTGGCTAGTAATAACAATAATATATATATATATATATATATATATATATATATATATATATATATATATATATATGTAAGTGTATATGTGTGATCAAATGGGTTAAATGATAAATTTTAAATTTTTTGCATTACATTTTAATTATTCAGAGACGTTTATTTAGACTTGTATAAACCTCAAATGTCTATGTATACATATATATCAAGGTTAGAAAAAATAAATATTATGGTTAATATTTATTCATACTTATTTGTGTACATATATTCAATGTTTATTGGAGAATAGTCTGCACAGTATTAATTTCATAAATGAGCGATAACGAGATTATGAATCGGTGAGGTTGAACATAATACACTCGCGTTTTTTTTCTTTAAGCAAATAAAGAATATGAATAACAGAATGATTGATAAATCATAATGGTATGGCAAAGAGATGAATTCTTCCGACTAGAGAGAGAGAGAGAGAGAGAGAGAGAGAGAGAGAGAGAGAGAGAGAGAGAGAGAGAGAGAGAGAGAGAGAGACTTGATAATAGTATCGCTTGTCCTCAATTTACTTTTTTCTGTTAAATTTTCCAATTTTTTTTTTTGTTTTCACCTTCTTTCATGGAGATGAAACTGCATTACCCATAACTCATTTCATCGCTCCCTTTGGTGAGGATCATCTTCACTTGACCACGGGGTTGCATCTCTCGTTGGCAGACGAAACTGTTTTCGTCTCCGATGCTGTTGATGGACCTCGCGCTTTCTGCAAGGACCCCGCTACCTTTCTTGGCGTCTGTATAGAGAAAGAAATATATTTTATAGATATCTCTTGATCCAACATTTGAAGGTTAGGTGGAGGAGGGCAATGGTTTTGCTCTCATGAAATAAAAGAGAGAATCTCCTGGGTAGAAAACAAAGGGAAATGTTTGCTTGTATGTATTCAATCCATCTCAATTAAACTCATTTAGAATGATACTTTTCAAGCACAGAAAATGCTTCCATTTATACCAATTCTTTAAATGATAATTATTTTAGTTTGTTTTAAGATCCTGAAATAGTTTATCCCAAGGATCCGTTGAAAACCCCTTTTAATATTATACGGAGCATAGCAATCGTCTATCAGTTTCTTTATTGATCAAAAATGAAAAATTATATTCAATATTCTTAATTCCTGAAAATAAATGAGTTCAGTCTGTTTAAGATAACAGAGTACATTGTTTTAAAAAAATTGTAAAAAGGAAAAGAAAAGAATGACTAATTGTCAACTGTAAAGGATGAATAGTACAATATTATTTGTAATTCTGGTTCAATATTCAAATTTGTCATTGCATATGTAAAGTTATTCCTTTAAGATAGTCTTTTATTTATTAAGAAAACATTAACTCATTCTAGAGAGAGCATATAACGTTAAAATGGTTTGTAGTAAACAAATAACAGCCAAAGACAGAATGATTATCTTACAAATATCTGGTAGCTACTAAGAGTTAAGAATCAACATACACAAAATCTGTTGGTATAAATGACTTACCTCAGAAGCAACATTTCTCCGACTGGCTGAGGACTGGATTGAAGGATGTACCATCCTGGCAACAGACAATTCCCTAATCATCTTGAAAATGAGCTGGAACTCGGAGGCAATGGGTCGATGAACTTTAAGTGCTTGTTCTTCTTCAAAGATTGTTCTCAGGATTTCAGGGAAACTTCAGAGCTTAAGAGATATAGCTATTCTTCTAAGTGTTCTTCTCAGGATTTCAGCAGAGCTTCAGACCTTCCTTCTTTCTCAGACGAACTGTTTACTTTATGCGGTGACAGGAATCTCGGGGTTCCTTATATACCTGAAGGGGAGGGAGCTCTATCACCACGCCAGGCCGGACCCCTCAGCAACACAATAACAGTGAAGGCGATAAGAACCATAATATTATCAGTAATGAATGATAAGGTGCCATAGAGACTGTCACGTAGTTGAAGTAGTAGAGTGTGTGGTTGCTAGGGAAGAAGAGCTTCTTCTAATGCCATGCCTTACCCACGTGGTTGAAATCAGAGAATATTCCATCCCCTAGTGTAAATGTGATTTTGGGTGTAGTAACATGACATGATAAAAAATGGCGCACAGTAGGATGAGTAATGCAGAGAGGAAGAAGGCATTTCTTGGAGATGGAAGTTGAGTATAAGTAAGGACTTCAAAGAAAAGTTGTTCTACAATGAAGTAAATGTAGAGGAGAAAGTTACAGAGCAAATGAATATAAAAATCGAAAGGTGCATTGAAAAGTACAAATAGAAAAAGACTATCTGAAGACTTAGTAACTCTTAGTCGATAGAACGAGTACTTTGATGAAAGGGTAAATTTTGTAGATAGAGGCGAACTGATGCAAATATGAGAATGTCTTTTGAACTGATTGTTGTTGCCATAAGGAGGCCAATTGAGAGGATGACAAATGAAAATATATCAACCAGAATTGATTGAATTATAAGTGAGATGCAAAACGACTTTTATGAAAGGGGAATTGAAAAGGTGGCTATTCGGGTATATAGACCTTGGCAGCCATGTCTAAATGTGAACAAGGACCCAAAGAAAGGGTGAGAGGAATATATAATTACACCTTTTCATAAAAGTAAAGGTTCCAAAAGAGACCGTGAAAATGATAGGGTAGATATTCTTCTAATCATTTTACAAAATGATTGAACAGCTCATAAGGAAAGAATTGTGTTGGTTTAAAGAAGCGATCGATTTTTCCTTGTAAAAGTTAGGAGAGAAATTTGAAAAGCTACTCATGGTGTATGGGTGCATGGAAAAACTTTTTCACAGAATTGACTGAAACCTATTTTAGAGGGTGATGAGGATTTACTGTGTTGTAGATCATATTAGAAATGGTGTTGGATGTGAGTGTATTCTTACTGCATGAGACAACTAGTCTTCAATGGAGAGTGAATTGGCAAATCTTTGTAGGACAAAATATACTGCAAAAACTAGTGTAATTTTTAAAACGCAGTTAACTTAGGAAAATTATAGAGCCACTATGAATAAAAGAAAGTTTATGTGGAAGGATAAAAACAAAGGTGGAGCCATTAATGTTTATTGGGATGGAAAATGGATGGACGCCGCTGATTCGCTTGGGTTTTAGAAAAAAAAATGTAACATGTCTTAGTTGAAAGGATGATAGAAGAGGTGACTCTAATTAAGAGAGGGCCAAGGTAAGGACGGTAGCAAAAGGTCTGGAAGAGAATTAGTGTCTAAGGAGGTTAAGGTTGAAATGTATGAAAGAGAATTTTTGATGGAGCTGATAACTGCTCCGGGGATTCTGAATCTCAACTGTAGTCGAAGAATAAAATCTTTGTCACCGATGCAGACTCAAGTTTGTTTTCTTGTTGTATTTCACTTAGTCTACATCGTTTTCACGTCAGCGTCCATTTGAGGAATCTGGCATGCGATTAATTATCCAGTAAATTGGTGATGTTATTTAAAGATTATAATCATTGCCAGTCCTAATGGAAGTGTTGCACTGTACTGTGTTGCTTATGAACTAGCTAGGGATTTTGCTCGTGCAAGCAGCCTGTAATGAGAACTTTGATACTGATGGCTTAATGCCTGCAGGAGCGTTTCTTCTTTTGGTTCCAGTGATATCCAGAATCTTGGGACTGCTAGAAATTTATTGGGAATAAGAGTATTTTTTTTTTTTTCATTTATCATTTAGCCATTATGTAAAGAACACGACTATCAGATAACCCTTCCATCCATCCGTAGGTCATTGAGGTGTACGATATCAATTTCTCAGTGACCTTTTTTTTCGAGAAATTGATGACGTCAGAAAGATACAGTAGAGGCCATGGTGTTGTCAATATATTTATATATATATATATATATATATATATATATATATATATATATAGAGAGAGAGAGAGAGAGAGAGAGAGAGAGAGAGAGAGAGAGAGAGAGAGAGAGAGAGAGAGAGAGAGAGAGAGAGAGAGAGATTGATATATATATATATATATATATATATATATATATATATATATATATGTGTGTGTGTACAGACACATTCACACACATATATATACATATATATATAGTAGATATGTAGATGTGTGCGTATATATATATATATATATATATATACATATATAAATATATATATATATATATATATATATATATATATATATATATATATATATATATATATATATATGTGTGTGTGTGTGTGTGTGTGTGTGCGCGCGCGCGTGTGTCTTTATTGCAACATATATCCATATGTAATTGTGTTTCAGCATTATTTCTTACGTTAATGATATTTCCCATCTTCCAATATTGGTCCCTACTTTTTCTTCTTATA
>NC_090729.1:135000824-135003324 GCF_036898095.1 Palaemon carinicauda
AGAGAGAGAGAGAGAGAGAGAGAGAGAGAGAGAGAGAGAGAGAGAGAGAGAGAGAGAGTTTCTTATGAAAACATTATCATTGTTTCCTTATCGCCCACTTATTATTTTTTAGTTCTTTAGTGTTCTTCTCAATCTCCTCACGATGGGATAATAAGTTCCTTTAACCCAACTATCTCGTATGATTCTAGGAGGCTGTTCGATTCATCCTCTCCCTCTGGGGATTCTTATCCTCTCATGAGGATTCTCAAGGTTTGCATCCTCGCCTTCAGTCTCTCCTTCCTCTTATCGACATTTCCTCTTCTCTTCTTTCTCTCTTTTTTTTCTCTTCTTTCCTCTCTCCTTCTTTCATGGAAGAATCACTTCATCAGCAAAGTATAAGAGACGACTGATAAAGAAGAAGAAGTCTTCGTTTCTCGACCTTTCGATGACGTCATCGACTGAGAAACCGACGAAGATTTTCGAGACGTCTGCAAAGGGATTGGCAATGAATTTCGGTGTCCTGATTTAATGTTATTAAGGATTTTTTTTTTATTAATAAGTAGTACTTAGGAATGTATTTTTCATTGTATGACTGTGTTTAGGTACATTATTGAGGAATATAAGCAGTTATTATCTTACCATCAAAGGACCGGTTCTCGAAGTGATCTTGGATTTCTGCACCTTTGGATGCACCATTCCAGAAACCAACAATTCCAGCAGCATTTTGAAGTTGATTCGAATAAAACTTTTTCTTACAAAGGGAAGAGACCTTCCTTGTCTTGCCAGTTGGGGATGTTCCTCTTGGATGAGGGACAAAGACGTGAGAGGCGTTTATATACTCCTTTCTTATCTACCAATCAGAGTCTGACCACACACAAACACATCCAATAAATGTCAAGTGTTATCAACGGAGAGCTAAGGACCTCGACGGCATCTTACCAACAGGGAGACGTTTTTCTTGGTTGCTATGAAATTTGATGAAATGGAAGTCCTTTCGGATTGGCATTTCTGATAACTCTGTAATTATGTGAAATTACTTTTCTTCTGTCTATGGTTACGTAATACATCTTAGACAAGGCTGAAATACACCTGAGAAATATCTTTTATATTTGTGATGCATTGCCAAACGCCATGACCATGAGTGTGTAAGTATGTTCGTGTTATAAGAAAAATGGTCTTCTTAAAGGATTTGAATGATTTTAGTATTAAAATTCGGTTTCTGACTGAGGCAAAAAGGGGAACACTTACGCATTAACCTCGCTCAGAAAAATGAAATACATTGAATTCTTGCGCAGACATTTTGTTAAACTCAATTCGTTAATTATATAACATGATATTGAACTCTGTGATTAGAGAAAGATGTGTATACATTTTCTTTATTCTCAACTATAAATATTAATCTTATGGTCTCTTTAATAACTTGATTCAGTTCATTGCATATAAACGACCTTTGTCTCTTTATTTTCTGGCTTATTATTGTCGGAGGGTTTACCCTTTAGTCGTCATTTTCTTAAAGTAATTAGAGTTTAGTTGACAGTGATCCTACCTATATGTGGACTGCCTAAGAAGTCTGTTCAGAATGCTATTTAATGACTGGACAATTTTGACCGTCATCTTGGAAAAGCCACAACATTAACATTTGGAGGTTGTTAAAGGAATCATATTGCAAAACTACCATTAGCGGTTGATGCTCAATGGAACATTTCATCAATATATAAAGGCGTTAGTACGGAATAAAATTTGAAGTTACGAAACAATAACAAGGTCAAAGGTTGCTATACTAATAACACAGACCCAATCACCTTTAAAACCGAGATATTATTCGTCTTAATTGTTTTTTTCCGAATGTCGTTATCAACCTACCTGTGACCTCATATAGAGGCGAACCTTATCAAACCACATATCATTTAAGGGATGATTCTAAGTTTATCTAATAATTTGTTTCGATGGCCAATCGGTCAAAATCCTTATCATACATTGTTTCGTTTCTCTCTGATTCAGCCGACTATGTGAAAATGAAAACAATAACATTAAAATGAAGATCTGTAAAATCCTTCCAGTA
This sequence comes from Palaemon carinicauda, assembly GCF_036898095.1. Taxonomy (NCBI): domain Eukaryota; kingdom Metazoa; phylum Arthropoda; class Malacostraca; order Decapoda; family Palaemonidae; genus Palaemon; species Palaemon carinicauda. The sequence goes on from NC_090729.1 coordinate 135,002,866, forward strand.
CCGAGTATCTCTTTCTTAACTAGAACGAGCACTCGGTAGAGCGCATACCTTTGCCTATATAATGTTGTATATCATAGATAGACAATTGAATTATGAACATTTTGGCACTGTGTTAATGCAAATCAGATAGAAATTGGCCAAGTTGTGGCAAAAGGACATTATTTTCTATCTTTTCTTCATCTTTACCTTGACCTTTGACCCAATGCTCCCAAATTCTAACCAAATCATTCTTGGATCGTGGTCACTCATTCCTCCAAATTTCATGCGATTCGGTAGAATAAATTTTGAGTTAGGCAAATCATAAACACAGACAGACATACAAACAAATAAATACACACACTTATCAAGACATAACCTTCGCAACGAAGTTGGCGAAGGTAATTAGTATACGATTAATAAGAAATGCAGGAGGAAATGGAATGAAATATTTCAATCAACATTATTATTACGGGGTACCTG
>NC_090729.1:135008324-135015824 GCF_036898095.1 Palaemon carinicauda
AAAATTTATATGTACGTATATATATATATATATATATATATATATGTATATGTATATATATATATATATATATATATATATATATATATATATATATATATATATATACACACAGTATATGTTTGTGCTTGTGGGTGACTTTATTGAGAGAGAGAGAGAGAGAGAGAGAGAGAGAGAGAGAGAGAGAGAGAGAGAGAGAGAGAGAGAGAGAGAGTTTATCTGTGGGGGTATCAGTGTATGAATGTGTTTAAGTAAATTATTGAGGAATATAAACAGTTATTATCTTACCATCAAAGGACCGGTTCTCGAAGTGATCTTGGATCTCTGCACCTTTGGATGCACCATTCTAGAAACAGACAATTCCAGCAGCATTTTGAAGTTAATCCGAATAAAACTTTTCCTTATAAAGGGAAGAGAACTTTATCAGGACCTTCCTTGTCTTGCCACTTGGAGCTCTTCCTCTTGGATGAGGGACACAGTCGTGAGAGGCGTTTATATACTCCTTTCTTATCTACCAATCAGAGTCTGACCACACACGAACATATCCGATAAATGTTAAGTGTTATCTATGGAGAGATAAATAATTCGAGGGCATCTCTTAGTTGCTATGTCCCCATACACTTTTGATGGATGGATGGATGGATGAAGACCGCCCTCCCTTAAAAAAGGAGCACGGGCTCTTGCCAATTTCTAGCAGCCCGTATGTAGGATAAGCATGAGAAAAGGGTAAGGTTATATATAAAGGATGATGATGGGATGGAAGGAATGAAATGAGAGCATCCTGACGACCGTGGCCGGAGTCCGAGGCCCAGCCGAGGGGCACCGCAAAGCAGACCAGGTCTCCCAAACCCGGTTCCTCTTCGGTCCTGGCCTTTATTGGTACCTAGAATATAATCCTAACTGATTCTAGTTTAATTTCATTTTAACACATAATATGTCAGGACTGGTTATTAAAGAGCATGGTTTCAAAGGACAATATTTTTATGCAGGTTATAAAATACATAATTGTTATTAACGATGAATCTTTGCGGGTGATTAAAAGAGTATTTTGTAGAGGATAGTAAAGAAAAAAAAAATAACCGAAATGATGTGTGAAAGGGTCATTGAAAGATACAGATATACTTTTTGTTAGCAAATAAGATTCGGTATAAGAAAAATTATATTGCCGACATTATCCATATACACATACCGGGGTTTAGGTTCGTAGATAACGATTTGCTTATATAATACCTAGAGACAGGTGTACAAACTCCGTCTAGAAAAAGTTTGATAAACAATTTAAGGTTTTTAAATCCCTGCTAGAATTGGAAAAATATAACTGCTTTCCCATCACAGACATTGATTATATATTAACTTTTCCAATTCATGTTTAGTGCATAATACAGTACTGTAAAATAGCAACAACTCATTTATCTTACGTAGACTATTTTTAATAATTCTTCATTCTATTCAATGATGCTGCGAGCATTAGAAATCGTCAGTGAGGAACGTTCTTGAATGAGGCGTTACAGAAATGATAAACATAAGTATATAGGGGATTATGCTATTTCTTTCACAATTTAGATACGTCCAACAATCAAGTTTTGAGGGAACTTCTCAATGAATATGACAAGAAAGAATAAATTCGGTGTTGAAATCTTTTCATATAAAGATAATTGTTTCACACAACACTGAAGAACATGAACATATGATACTGTCCTCATCATAGTAGTAACATGGTTTGATCTAGGTCAAAATAGCGAGGAATTCAATTTCAGAACTAATCAACATATATATTAATTTTTTAAGGATTAAAGTAATCATTCGGTTTTCCTTTAGCTAATTGGAAAATCGAAGGCATCAATCGGTTCCATGTGATCATATTAACAAAATGCAATGATATTGTCAACGGGAAACTAAGAATAAGCTCCAGCATTCTCATGTACCCTTCTTGGAAATAAGTATGCCATTCATTGCTTTCCATTTCCAAGGTGTTCCATTGGGAGGATCTAGGTTCCAACAATTGTAATATGTTTTCTCTTTAGTGAAAAATATTCATTGAGAAATTATTCATGAAGTTCAAAGTCTTTCTACTATCTTCTTATCCGTGACCTTATTTTCTTTTAATAAACATCTGAGTTGGTATAATCTTTATGTTGTTGTTTTCAGGAAGTTCAAGGTCTTTGTACTATTTTCTTATCCATGACCCTATTTTCTTTTGATAAACGTCTAAGGTAGTATGATTTATAAGTTGTTTTTATGGAATGATACCTTCATTCATGTATTGGAGGAAAGACTGAAAACTGGTTATGACATTTTATTTAAGGAAAACGTTAACAATAAATAAGAGTAAATAATAAATTATATGAAAGTTCTGCTCTATTTTATACAGAGAAAGAGATAAATACGCTCACACACACACACACGCTCTCAAGGTCGGCGGCAGATAAAATATGTTACGAAATCACTGTCAATTGTGTTGTGTTTCTTGGGAGATTTTTGTTTATCTTTTTGCTTTTATTGCTGTTGTTGTTGTTGTTGTTGCTGTGAAGATGAGTCACTTGATCCCTGCAGGTGCTGCGTTGACAGACGGAACTGTTGTTGTTGCTTTGGACACTCTGGAAACTACTGTCGCTTTCGCAAGAATAACTGCGGCACTTTGCATCCTCTGAAACATTTACAAAAAAAAAAAAAGGTATCAATTACAGTTGTTAATTACGAGTTCAATAGGCCAAAATGATCCATTAATGTTATTGAACATGATAGAAGGAAATTTAGTTCCTACATTTCTTGTGCATAGTTTATATTCTGTTATCATCACTTTTAATATATTATCAATATTTTCGGAGACAAAATTATGTTCCTTTACACTAAATATGAACAATGAAAACAAATAATTAGAATGGTGAGTTTTATAAAAATCAATTCTTACCAAGAGAGGGATGATGTCCGACTCGATCAGGTAGAGAATGAATTTTCAGGCGACCCATTTTGGCTGTTGTCAATTCCTGATTCATTTCGGAGAAAGATTAGAAAAAGATTTTGGGACATGAAGTTGTAATTGTTTTTCTGTTCATTGTGAAAAAGTCCTCAGTTCGAATGGCAAATAGAGAGAATGTGGGGGCTTATATAGCCATAGAAAGTACCCCCTACAAATCATACAGTAAATTCCGGCCCCACAAGGCGACAGGGACAGAAGTGTCTTAATCCGTCACGTAAGCGATAAGGAGTTTCGTGTCTCTTCTTGGGTGTTTAGACCCTCATCTTGGATACAGAGGCAGCAAACATTAGTAATGTTTCCAATTCTTGAAATTTGACGAAATGGAAGTCCTTCTTTCAGATTGGCATTTCTGATAACTTTGTGATTGTGAGGAAATATATTTTATCTATCTATTATTAAGTAATATATCTTAGGAAAAGCTGTTTTTATATTTATGATGTGTTCCAAACGCCAGGATGAAGGGTGTTCGAACTTTGTGTGTATTATAAGAAATTAGTTTTTCTTAAAGAACACAGAAACAGAAAGAGGACTACATTGAATTCTAGCACGGCATTTTGTTAATTGATTGATTGATTGATTTGAGGTTTTCTGGCATCCTGACATCTAAGGTCATTGACGCTGATCATTTCCTTAAAACTTAATTGTAAGTTATAAGACATGATACTGGTGTCGGTGATTAGAGAAGGATGTTTATTTGTTTTCTTAATTCTCAACAACAGACCTTATCTTTATGTTCTCTTTAATAAGTTGATTTAGTTTATTGCATATAAACGACGTTCGTTATTTGCGAATTTTTGTTTTCCTTTTAGCGGAAGATGTAAGTTCATGCAAATCGTGTCCTTGAACTATTAGCGTAAATTTCAATATGAAGAGTTCATAGAAAGGTTTGCTAGATAAAGATTTTTATAACATACGAGTTGAACTTTAATTGACGCTATATTAGCACGACCCATCTGAATTCATCTTTCATCTTTCAACTGTGGAATTTTCCTTCTGCTTTTGTTTTCCCTGAATAAGAGGCGAATCCTTCTCTTCCTCCATGGTTACTCCCACTCATTTTCTTTTCCACCATCATCTCGTCAAAAAAGGAAGTCAAGTTGGTTAGTTGATAGTGATTCCCCCTAAATGTGGAACTGCCTAAGAGGTGTGTGCCGAATAACATTTATTAACTGCAGAGTTTTGGCCGCCATCTTGGAAAAGCCACAACAATAACCTTTGGAGATTGTTATGAGATTCATTTTGCAAGCATACAATTAGCGGTTGATGCTCGATGGAACCTTTCATAAATGGATACTGATGTTCATTAGGAACTCCACTGATTAAAATCTGAAACCACAAAACACTAACTATGTTAAAAGATTGCTCCACTTATAACACAGACCCATTCACCTTTAAAACGGAGACATTATTCGTGTTATGTAGTCTTTCTGAGTGAGTTGCGTTATCACCGTTGCTGTGACCTCGTATGGAGAGGAACCTTATCAATCCATATATCGTTTAAACCTTTAAGGGATAGTTCTGAGTTATCTAATTATTTCGATGGCAAATCGGTCAAAATCCTAATCCCCCAATGTATTTCGTTTCTCTCCGCTTTGGATGAATACGAGAAAAGGAAAACAAAAACATTAGAAGGAACATCTGGAAAAATCTCTTCAATGATTAACATCTTATTTAGTGTAGTAAGAATAATGAAAAATGCAGTATTTCCCTTCTCCTTTATATATATGATGTCATCAATAAGACAAAAGTGCTAACTCCAATTTCGTTTTGTCTTTGCCTTCCATGGCTACAATATATATATATATATATATATATATATATATATATATATATATATATATATATATATATATATATATATCATATTATAGTCCCGGGGATGGGAACTGAAATATAATATTATATACATTATGGCTGGCAAGCTTCACAACCCTCTCGAGTTCCAAACTCACCTGTTTGTTTGTACATTAAATGTTACACTTGAAAATATTAATACCCGAGCTCCGAGACAGTTATATAACTCCCAGACAGCAATATATAAAACACTGAATATCCAAAGGTCTCTTAAGTACACTTAAAACAAAACTGGGTAATTATTAATACGATCCATTCAAACAACTTACTTCGATTAACAGGATAAGATCGAGAATGAAATAAACACTGATTATTGAAATAGTACACTCTCTACAAAAATAAATATATACTATAAAAATTACACCATTTTGAAAGAATTTTCATGAAAAAAAAATGACTCGAAATATTAAGTCTGAACAAACCTTAGATTAACACAAAAAAAATGTTATGCTCTGAAAATTATATAATCACTTGACTTGAAATACTAAATCTGCATAAAACCTTAGACTATGACAAAAGAAATAATCACACTCTAATCCTTAAACTTTTAAGGAACTTACATAAAGTAACTAATAAACTTACTAACTTCACGTATTTACTTGCACAGGGCCAGTTACAAAATTTTATACAACGCCAACACTCACCACAACACAATAAAATTAAAATCACCTCTAACTTCTTTCGTATCGTTTCAACACACGATTTATGTTGGGGCACATAATCACTTTAGAGAGGACACACTATAGGTACTGAGAGAGAGTGAGGGATGCTCTTCTGCCCCACGCATCCCTGGGGGCACTTATATAAGAATTAGCTACTTCTACTTCCAGAAGATTCTAGGACCGAGATCTGGAAGCTTGGGGTTGGCCTAAGGGCATAAGGATTGCCAATGATTGCTCTCTCAGACACATACCACACAACAACGAGAAGAGTCCCTTTCAGCTAGCTTCGCCCACTTACCGTTCTCGGAAATAAAAAAAAAGATAAAAACTTACACTAGGGTTTTCGAGAACCTTCCAAAGCACGTGGCACATATAAGAAATGTGTATTTTCTCACAAGCATGACACAATACCTCATAAAAATATAAAAAAACATTTACATATGCCCTTGTTCATATCTCATATTCTCATATGGATCATATACCACTTTAATATAAAAAACATTTACATATGCCCTTGTTCATATCTCATATTCTCATATGGATCATATACCACTCTTAAACAGGTTACGTAAGACTTCGTAACAAAATACATGAAATAAAAAATTAATTCTTAAAAATAAACTAAATTTACACATACTGACTTGAATAAAAAATACAAATAAATTAACGACGAAAGTCTTACGTAATTTACATAACATGAGAGGAACTCATCTTCAGAGCTGGCTATTCACCTCTTCAAACACATGCAATAAATATATAAAATACATCAATAAATTATTTACTCTACGCTAGACCAGCTTCGTAAGAATACACATGCAGCATATAATATGTGTGTGTAAGTGTATGTAAGTATACGTTTACAAGTATATGTATATGTTTCCGATTATGATCGTGCACGTGGGCTTCATTAAATTGTGTAAAACACATTTTTTTTTTCCTAATACAGCTTCTAAACTATTCTGTATTTACAAGATAACGGTAGGAAGATCATCAGTAATTGGAAATATGAATAATTCGGATTTATATACTGAAGGAAAATATTTGTAAAAACTGATTCTCATGTAATCACAGCTAGAAAATTTCTGAAATTTCATTCAGTTTCTTTACGTATTATTTGATATATTTGTTAATCGAGACAAATGACAATTTGTCTTCCCAACGTCAAAGTCCAGAAGTCCAGGTCAACAGGTTCTCACTAGCGATCTTATATAACCAAACACTTCTATTTCTGCAGAATGAGTATATTAGCAAACCACCGGCCCGCATCCCAGCTGGAATAAGGCTCTCTTAATCTGAAACAAAAGTAACTAAATGTGTTATTAATTTCAATATAAATAAAATTATTATTTGGCTATTTCGTTAGCAACAGAACATCTTTTTGTACAGCCATCCTATCTGTGTACTGTATATGACCTAGCCTGAATGCGACTAAATGGTGTCAAATATCCCTGGAAAGCTTTTACGTTGGATGCCTAGGTAAAATGTCACGGGATAAAGTCATAATTCAGACGAGGGCATTTCGACAAGGGATGTCTTGTGGCCTTCAATCGAGAGATAACGGCTCTGAAAGTTCAATGTCCGCAGCGAGATGTAAACCTCCTGTTACTACAAATACTGCAGTATTTAAATTTCATTTATTCCCGATATAAGTATTTTGGGAAAATATAAATAAGGAATTTGCCTGAACCCCTAAAATATGAAACCTACAACAAACTGAAATCTTATTTTTATAAAGCATACAAAAGAGAATGTTTAATTCAATAACAAGGAGAAAACACTATGACGTGTCTAAGAATCCTGGGTATTAACCATTCATAGTTATATATGTTATATATCTAAATAATGCGAAAGTTCTTGAATTTTTAAATATACGACGTCTAATTCAATGATATCAAATGAGTCATGTAATCTTAAGTCGCAATTCCCTCAAAGAAAAACAGTCGATTTAAATTGATAAAGATCTTGACTCATAAAGATAAGAATCAAATTGGCCTACTTAATCTT
>NC_090729.1:135018324-135068324 GCF_036898095.1 Palaemon carinicauda
TTATTTCAAAATATTTCTATTTTTATTAGATATAAAAAGATGATCATGATAATATAAGTTAAATGTAACATGAGGTGTTTTGATTAATGTATGTTATCACTGTGATGATGATAAAATGAGAGTACAAATAATGCTCTCATGGTCGACGGCAGATAAAGTAGGTCAAGAAATCGCTGTCAATTGTATTTTGCTTCTTCTGAGATTTCTTGTGATTTGTTTGGCATTTGTTTTTGTTGTTGTTGTTGTTTTCGCTTCTGTCACTCTGGAAGCTTCGACAACTCCCGGAGGAAGAGCTGCGGCTCTTTGCTGCTTCTGGAATGAGAATCAAAACATTTGGGCTGAAGAATTTCTTTGGTACTTGGTTCCAATGAGAGATATTTGTCATGTAGAGAATTTATGAAACAGTCTCAGTATATTTTCTGAATTTGAGAAATACTGAACATGGATGATATTTATTTCTTAAATGAAAATGTGATTGTGAAATTTAGAGAAAATCAAATAGAAAATGAAGATTTTATTAAATATTTTAAAGTTCTTACATAAATTAGATACTTGTTTATTGAAGCTTTTGATGATTTTGTTATTTGGCCTCTTTTGCATTTTAACATGATTAAGTAATTAGAAAAAAATAAAAAAAAAATAAAAAAGAACGGAGGACAACGAGATTTACTGCTATATACCTTCAAGTGAGAGATGCTTCGTTCGATCCTGAGAAACGTGAGTTGAGGGATGTACCATTTTGGAGACTGAAAGTTCCTGAATCATTCTGCAGAAAATGAGATGCGAGTCTTGACTGTTTCTGCTTCTTGTGTCTGCTTCTGCTTAAGTTGCCTGTTAAAGAGAACTCTGCTTCTCTCTTCGATGTGCTCTTGTCTGTTAGACTTAAGACGGTCTTGGGAATATATATACCAAAGGCGATCTGTTATCAGGAGAGTTACGTCAAAGGCTTATCTCTATAGCGCACTTGATACTGTGATTGTGTCCTCTCAGAGAGAAATCCGTGTATTCATATCTATGGAATATATATATATATATATATATATATATATATATATATATATATATATATATATATATATTCTGAATATATACATATATATACATACATACATACAGTATATATATATATATATATATATATATATATATATATATATATATACTGTATATATACATATATATACATACATACATACAGTATATATATATATATATATATATATATATATATATATATATATATATATATATATATATATATATATATATACATATATATGTGTGTGTGTTTGGGGGGTTGCATGAGAGAGAGAGAGAGAGAGAGAGAGAGAGAGAGAGAGAGAGAGAGAGAGAGAGAGAGAGAGAGAGAGAGAGAGAATTTATCAACAGTTAATCACATTCTTCATATCATAAGAATACTACGTTAAAACACAAAGATAGGTTTCTACCTCTGAATGAGTCGCCTTAGGCCAAGTGGACTCACATGAAATTTTTCAATAAAATACAAAGTCCAACTTGTAATACTTAGTTCCTTCTCTTGCAAAGACTGCTGTTCAATTATGGTAGCGATTAAACTACACATATCTCTTCCCAGTAGTTTTGGGGTAATTCTTTTACAGTTCTCACCACTAGAAATAGCTGTTGAAGGGCATAATTTACGAATTCGTCATTAGAGGGTTTATCGAAAGAAAATATATACCAATGGGTTACTGGACAATGTATACGAATATAGTTGGAATTGCTAGACTATGTTCTATTCGTTCATTAACGAATACAGCACAAAATTCCTTCTGGAAAAAAACACCCAACTTCACTTTATTAAACTAAAAAGAACTCCAATACTTTTAAGCGATAAATGAAACTGTGTACTGTCTGGAATAAAAAAAAAAAAAAAGCATAGATGATATCTGCTGTATCCAAGTTCAATGGAAGCAAAAAACAATATTTATATTTCTTGTTTCGAGATCTTGACTCAGAAAGATAAGAATCAATATGACCTACTTAGTCAAAGTCTACCCCAGCAACGTTGTCCAATATTTTACCAAATATTTTAATATTTCGAAACATTGATCAGCATATGTATGTATTTTTACCAATTTCATCACACTCACCACAAAATACACATTATGACTTAAGTGAATATGTATTCCCGGCTTAAATATTACAATAACTGCTGATACCACCTCACTGGCTGTGGGCTGAAGAGATTGGGCGTCTGTTATATTGCCAGGGGACACAAGTACGTAATGGTTAGTTACAATAATTATACCTGAAAAGATTGGGCGTCACAGCGTGTTTACTTATTATGTTATGAGAGGCTCTAACAAAAGGCCTAGTTTTATCACACATGGTGAATCATTTATCTCGCTTAAAAGTGGTCAATAAATTGTAACTTCTTGAGAAAAAATTACTTGTTGGCAGTATTAGTAATTAGTAATTAGTAGCTAACCTAATTTTCAAGAGGATATAGAATATTCAGGAATACAAAATTTCATTTCTAATTTGAAAACATTTATCTTTCACATCTTCTTGCTTACTTTACTTACTTTGATGGCTGCTTTTCCGGTCCATACAGCAGGGGAACCCCACTCTCTACAGGACTTCCTTTGTCGTTTTACCTTGTACGTTCAGAGTATTTAACGTTTCATATCTCGTATTGTTCATTTACTCTTAAGTCGTCACTGTCACAGGACTCATGAAATAAGAAAGTCTTCAGTTTCCTCTTGAAAGCCTTAATGTCTTCAATCATTCGAATGTTTCGTGGGAGTTTATTATATAGTCTCGGGGCCGCATTTAAATTTAAAGGCTTTGGAGCCTAAGGTAGACATAAATCTAGGTTCCAACAGTTTGAAGCCATCAGTAACTATTCTGGCATCGACACGATTTGTTGGCTGCGCAATATGTAGCAGTTCTCTTAAGTATTTTGGACGCCCAGTTCTGATAACTTGGTGAGTTATTGTACATATTTTAAATTCAATTCTCGCTTTAATCGGCAGCCAGTGTAAATTGATTAGTATAGGGGTGATCCTATCAGTCTTGCTCCTCTGTTTATTATGTTTTGTAATTTCTTAAGGTGCACTTTTGGTAAATTGTAATAGATAGAGTTGCAGTAGTCAATCCTGGTAATAACACAGTTTATTAAACAAGAGTGAGATGCTTTGAAAATTAATATCTTGTCCTTCAAAGAGTAATCAGAGTTACAGTACAGATATCATTGTACTTTATCAAGTCATTGCCTATTGAATAATCATGCGATCGCTCAACCATGGTGTGATGTGATGCTCACTCAACTTCTAGATAATTCTAAGTGAAATAAATTTCAAGATTAGAATTACAAACGTGGGCACTCGAAAGCATTGTGTTGCCATGAAGCGAGATTAGAGAGATAACGTAATCATCATTTGATATGAAACATTTATGAAGTAAATCTGGCTTGAAATGTTTTGTTTCGCATTTATGTTTTTCATGTTGTTAGATCTCATCAATTTATAATATATATATATATATATATATATATATATATATATATATATATATATATATATATATATATATATATATATGTATACATATACATATTAATATATATATATATATATGTATATATATATATATATATACATATATATATATATATATATATATATATATATATATATTTATATATATATATATATATATATATATATATATACATATATATATCTATGTATATCTATATATATATATATATATATATATATATATATATATATAGTATATACATATATATAAATATATATATATATATATATATATATATGTATATATATATACATATATATATATATATATATATATATATATTATATATATATATATATATATATATATATATATATATATATATATATATAAGAGATGTCATGGATATATGGGGATTAACAATTTATCGGAAGTTGAAGGTAAATGATACATAACAGATGTGGATTTTCAGTTTCTTTTGATAAACTCATTTGTGCTCTGTTACCGAAGGAGCTTCTCTCTCTCTCTCTCTCTCTCCTCTCTCTCTCTCTCTCTCTCTCTCTCTCTCTCTCTCTCTCTCTCTCTCTCTCTCTCTCTTAGTAAAATGAACTAGATCATGTTATGGACGTCCAATAAATTATCGGGCGTCTACTGTTTCCGAATCTCCCCAAAAACAAGTTTTTAGAATCAATTTATGAATAAGCTAACTCGGCAACACTCGAATATAATGCAGAGTTTGGAAGAATCGTCGTATTCAATAGAAATTAGTCAAGTTACTGATTATTTTTTAATAAGATACACGCTTTAGATGAACGTGTAAAGGATCGAATATTTCTTGATTAATTCTGTTCAGTTTCACATTACTTTATTACTAACGGATTTCGGTGACAGCGGATAGCTTTAGATTTAGATCATTATTTAGCATCTTTTTAGAATATGATAAAAATTGTTTGAAATCAAAAACATTTCACGAGTCTATGACTGAAGCCTTTGCAATGTCTCGTTACATAAGCAAATCAAATCAATCTGTGATAGAACCTTTGATGAAAGAAGGACCGGAGATGATTAGTCGCTTTGGTCCGGGTGAACAACACAATTTCTGTCATGGCCGACTTGTTTACATCTTTTGTCACTTTATAAAAGAGAAGTCATTATCAAAATATAATATTTAGATATATTCTAAGTATAATGACTATTGGTAGGAAGAGATGGAACTGCCTCACAAAGGAAAGAAAGTTATAAGACAAGGAAAGACAGAAGCAGCAATAAAAATCCAAAGTTTGGTAAAAGAAATATAAAAAAAAAAAAAAAACACGCTCAACAGAGTAATTCGAGAATTACCGATTTTCGTCTGTGATGCCAAATAAAATTATGCTCGAGGACGAGGACCCTTCATCATTGCTTGGTCGTGAAACCCTGATTATCAAATCTAAATTGGTTACCGTGAGAACAGTTACTTTCTTCCCTTGGAGAACATATTACTCTCGTTTATTATTTTGTGTTTCTTGATCCTGAACCAGAAGACAAAGTGTGTCCAGAATTTCCATGTGAATTAACCTTGTTCCTAGTTTTAGGTTGAGATGGATTCATTCTCCAAAATATCTCCCTGGTGTTTTTGCCCCTTGGTACGTGAGATTTGAAGCAGAAAGAGAAATATCGTTCCTAAAAAGAGTCTTTAGAAGTGGAAGGGTACATTGCTCTCAGTAGAGTGAGGCACAGCGAACATGGCCTGGCTTCTGATTATTGTCAAAGGTCGATAACTGTCGTGTCCGAATGTTGATCTTCTCAACATGCGAACAAGAGGGAGGGTGGAGAATTTCGTAACATTGTCAGAAGGATGCGTGGCTATAGGCTCTGAAGATGAGGGATACTGTAGGTATAAATGGCTCTTTGGAAACTACGAAGCATATTGTTGCTGACAGCCTTAAGTTTATATCCAAGAGGGGGATAGAATTGGAAGGGAAGCAATGTTTTATCTTATCTCGATCCCTAAAAGATGAACACGTGCTCTTGCGAAGGATCGTAAAAGAATTATCTTTTGAAGTAGGGTGATTGACGTCACAACTGTGGGAGACATAGGCGACCCGTTATCAGCTGAAGTTTACAAAGCAGAATTATTATCACGCACTCTAGCTCCGACATTACGCTAGTAACACAGTTTTGATTAATATTCTTTACATGTTCAGCAAAATTTGATGAGCATTTCATGAAAATCTGTTTCGTTGTTTTAATGTAGTTGTATAACATTTGTTATCAGGAGCAATCAGAGATTTCTGACCTCCGCCAAAGGTTAATGGAGTCGTCCAGAGTCTAAGATCTACTGTATCTGTGGTGGATATTTCGTCAAAATCCGTCGAGTAATTTTGACGTAATCATGGCCACAGACAGACACACAGACAAAAATTCAAATCCGGATCTAGAATCCGGATCCGGAACCGGATCATCTCCAAAACTTAATGGGATCGTCCATGACCTAAGATCTATATGTGGTGAAAATTTCGTCAAAATCCGTCGAGTAATTTTGACGTAATCATGGCCACAGACAGACACACAGACAAAAATTCAAATCCAGATCTAGAATCCGGATCCGGAACCGGATCATCTCCAAAACTTAATGGGATCGTCCATGACCTAAGATCTATATGTGGTGAAAATTTCGTCAAAATCCATCGAGTAATTTTGACGTAATCATGGCCACAGACAGACACACAGACAAAAATTCAAATCCAGATCTAGAATCCGGATCCGGAACCGGATCATCTCCAAAACTTAATGGGATAGTCCATGACCTAAGATCTATATGTGGTGAAAATTTCGTCAAAATCCGTCGAGTAATTTTGACGTAATCATGGCCACAGACAGACACACAGACAAAAATTCAAATCCGGATCTAGAATCCGGATCCGGAACCGGATCATCTCCAAAACTTAATGGGATCGTCCATGACCTAAGATCTATATGTGGTGAAAATTTCGTCAAAATCCGTCGAGTAATTTTGACGTAATCATGGCCACAGACAGACACACAGACAAAAATTCAAATCCGGATCTAGAATCCGGATCCGGAACCGGATCATCTCCAAAACTTAATGGGATCGTCCATGACCTAAGATCTATATGTGGTGAAAATTTCGTCAAAATCCGTCGAGTAATTTTGACGTAATCATGGCCACAGACAGACACACAGACGAAAATTCAAATCCGGATCTAGAATCCGGATCCGGAACCGGATCATCTCCAAAACTTAATGGGATAGTCCATGACCTAAGATCTATATGTGGTGAAAATTTCGTCAAAATCCGTCGAGTAATTTTGACGTAATCATGGCCACAGACAGACACACAGACAAAAATTCAAATCCAGATCTAGAATCCGGATCCGGAACCGGATCATCTCCAAAACTTAATGGGATCGTCCATGACCTAAGATCTATATGTGGTGAAAATTTCGTCAAAATCCGTCGAGTAATTTTGACGTAATCATGGCCACAGACAGACACACAGACAAAAATTCAAATCCGGATCTAGAATCCGGATCCGGAACCGGATCATCTCCAAAACTTAATGGGATCGTCCATGACCTAAGATCTATATGTGGTGAAAATTTCGTCAAAATCCATCGAGTAATTTTGACGTAATCATGGCCACAGACAGACACACAGACAAAAATTCAAATCCAGATCTAGAATCCGGATCCGGAACCGGATCATCTCCAAAACTTAATGGGATCGTCCATGACCTAAGATCTATATGTGGTGAAAATTTCGTCAAAATCCGTCGAGTAATTTTGACGTAATCATGGCCACAGACAGACACACAGACAAAAATTCAAATCCGGATCTAGAATCCGGATCCGGAACCGGATCATCTCCAAAACTTAATGGGATCGTCCATGACCTAAGATCTATATGTGGTGAAAATTTCGTCAAAATCCGTCGAGTAATTTTGACGTAATCATGGCCACAGACAGACACACAGACGAAAATTCAAATCCGGATCTAGAATCCGGATCCGGAACCGGATCATCTCCAAAACTTAATGGGATCGTCCATGACCTAAGATCTATATGTGGTGAAAATTTCGTCAAAATCCGTCGAGTAATTTTGACGTAATCATGGCCACAGACAGACACACAGACGAAAATTCAAATCCGGATCTAGAATCCGGATCCGGAACCGGATCATCTCCAAAACTTAATGGGATCGTCCATGACCTAAGATCTATATGTGGTGAAAATTTCGTCAAAATCCGTCGAGTAATTTTGACGTAATCATGGCCACAGACAGACACACAGACAAAAATTCAAATCCGGATCTAGAATCCGGATCCGGGACCGGATCATCTCCAAAACTTAATGGGATCGTCCATGACCTAAGATCTATATGTGGTGAAAATTTCGTCAAAATCCGTCGAGTAATTTTGACGTAATCATGGCCACAGACAGACACACAGACAAAAATTCAAATCCGGATCTAGAATCCGGATCCGAAACCGGATCATCTCCAAAACTTAATGGGATCGTCCATGACCTAAGATCTATATGTGGTGAAAATTTCGTCAAAATCCGTCGAGTAATTTTGACGTAATCATGGCCACAGACAGACACACAGACAAAAATTCAAATCCGGATCTAGAATCCGGATCCGGAACCGGATCATCTCCAAAACTTAATGGGATCGTCCATGACCTAAGATCTATATGTGGTGAGAATTTCGTCAAAATCCGTCGAGTAATTTTGACGTAATCATGGCCACAGACAGACACACAGACAAAAATTCAAATCCGGATCTAGAATCCGGATCCGGAACCGGATCATCTCCAAAACTTAATGGGATCGTCCATGACCTAAGATCTATATGTGGTGAAAATTTCGTCAAAATCCGTCGAGTAACTTTGACGTAATCATGGCCACAGACAGACACACAGGCAAAAATTCAAATCCGGATCTAGAATCCGGATCCGGAACCGGATCATCTCCAAAACTTAATGGGATCGTCCATGACCTAAGATCTATATGTGGTGAAAATTTCGTCAAAATCCGTCGAGTAATTTTGACGTAATCATGGCCACAGACAGACACACAGACAAAAATTCAAATCTGGATCTAGAATCCGGATCCGGAACCGGATCATCTCCAAAACTTAATGGGATCGTCCATGACCTAAGATCTATATGTGGTGAAAATTTCGTCAAAATCCGTCGAGTAACTTTGACGTAATCATGGCCACAGACAGACACACAGGCAAAAATTCAAATCCGGATCTAGAATCCGGATCCGGAACCGGATCATCTCCAAAACTTAATGGGATCGTCCATGACCTAAGATCTATATGTGGTGAAAATTTCATCAAAATCCGTCGAGTAATTTTGACGTAATCATGGCCACAGACAGACACACAGACAAAAATTCAAATCTGGATCTAGAATCCGGATCCGGAACCGGATCATCTCCAAAACTTAATGGGATCGTCCATGACCTAAGATCTATATGTGGTGAAAATTTCGTCAAAATCCGTCGAGTAACTTTGACGTAATCATGGCCACAGACAGACACACAGGCAAAAATTCAAATCCAGATCTAGAATCCGGATCCGGAACCGGATCATCTCCAAAACTTAATGGGATCGTCCATGACCTAAGATCTATATGTGGTGAAAATTTCGTCAAAATCCGTCGAGTAACTTTGACGTAATCATGGCCACAGACAGACATACAGACAAAAATTCAAATCCGGATCTAGAAACCGGATCCGGAACCGGATCATCTCCAAAACTTAATGGGATCGTCCATGACCTAAGATCTATATGTGGTGAAAATTTCGTCAAAATCCGTCGAGTAATTTTGACGTAATCATGGCCACAGACAGACATACAGACAAAAATTCAAATCCGGATCTAGAAACTGGATCCGGAACCGGATCATCTCCAAAACTTAATGGGATCGTCCATGACCGAAGATCTATATGTGGTGAAAATTTCGTCAAAATCCTTCGAGAAATTTGGCCTAGTTCTGTCCACAGACAGACACACAGACAAATGAATAAACCAACTCGATTTTATATCTCCCTGGAGGCGGTAATAATTTCTATCAAAACTAGCAACAAGAGATTACAACAACGGTTACTAACTTCAATATCTTCTTTTTTCTTTCTTTTTCAAGGGCGAGTCATTCCTACTACTTTTCGGATGATATCAGTGAGAAACAAATCTCCAGGGGAGATAACATCATATAACATTAACAACATGTTCTGGACATGTCACTGAAGTGATTGTGTCATATCAAACCCCCTTCAAGTAAACCAAATAATCAAAAGATAATTATGGCGTGCGCTCAACTGACGCGGCGCCAAAACATCGGCCTCAGACACTTTCTTTTCAATCATTTTCTTTATATTCTTATGAATCATAATACTCAAAGTCTGATTAGCTTTTAAGGTGATAGTGGCATTGTGAATGACTTTAACAATGACTCGCGAACCGGAACTGAAACCAGTCACCTTTAAGTCAATTAAATTAATTTTTTATATGATATTCCCGAAGCAAAGCAAAAACTAATCGATTCTGTTTTTCTTAGAGCTGTAGCTATGAATTAAAAAAAAATGAGTTATCTTTCAAGTTATCTATCTTCAACAAACTAATTGACTTTAAGGATTTTTTAAAGAGATTTTTAATATTCAATTCATATGAGTAACCTATCAACTCGTCAGGAAAATAAATGTTGACATTTTCAACAAAAACATAAATAAACAGTAAAACAAACCACAAGAATATCAAACACTTGAATGATAAGTAAGAAAAAAGGTTTCCTGAGAATTAGTAACTGAAATCCATCACCTCACTATCATTCATGAGTGAACAGAAGTGACAATACTCAGAGACTGATATCAGTGGGGTGGGTGATGTGGAAGTGGGAGGGAGGGGGGGGGGGGAAATTGAGTCCTCCCCCCCCCCCCCCCCGTCGCTTTTACTCATAACACAGGATTCCAGGCAACACCATTAGGTGTTTGTAAAGATATTACGGGGCAATTACTTTCACACGTTTAGACGGAAAAGGTTCGGCATTGCCAAGTGTCGATACATACACCTTTTAGAAATAATCAATAAATTCGGAAATAATATATAAATTGTTTTACTAACTAAGCAATGCTTAATTCTATCACGGCCTATCGGCTTTGTTTATATGAAGAGGATATTGGGAGTGTATTCTGCGGTCTTCTCTCAAATCCAATGGATCTAACCTTCAAGAGCACAATATTCTTAGATCATGGAGGAGTTTACGATAAAAGCGTGATTGCCATTCTTGGAAAATACCTCAATTATAATACAAATTGTTGATATGGTTGAAATTTTGAGAACAATCAGTGCATAAACTCTATATTAATCTTCAATCACCTACGGTATGATATTAATTGACAGCGACAATTAAAAAATTCGTGTTAAATTTCCAAATAATAAGAAAACAAAAAGGGTGGGCAATATTAAGCTCTCCACTGGCCAACAAGTGTCATGATGCAAAATTAATCACTATCATGTTCTACACTGGTGTGATTAAGAAAAGGTAGCTACCAATAATGCCAGATGAGGCACAAAGGGTAATTCAAATTTAATGTCATCAAATGGATCAGCTGTTGTAGCAGGAAGCTGGGTGATACTCACTGGTATGTCGGACAGTCGCCTTACCAGATAATGCCTTAAATGTGGTTAATATTTAGGTTCCAAACCAAATTCTTTTTTGTCTCTGCTAACATAATTGGTGCTCCTTCCCTACCCAGTTTAAGGTAGAAATCTATTTCAAGTGAAAAACACCACATTTTACCATATATTGACTAATCATGGGTAATTTGAATAAAATCTTTTTAATTAGGTCAGCTGTTAGGGCGGAAAGTTGGGTAAAACTCTTTGGTGTATGAGACAGTGGTCTCACCAGAAAGATCCTTAAATGCAGGCAGCACTGTCAGTAGGTTTCGGGGTTTTTTTTCGTCTCTGCTGGTATTAATGTTAGCAACCTTTCCTCTTTTGAAGAGACTATAATTCGATTCCAATTGGAAGTAGAAATTTCTTTACGAATATAGGCTAATTTATACAAACACACACACACACACACACACATATATATATATATATATATATATATATATATATATATATATATATATATATATATATATATATATATATATATATATTTATCATTTATACCACATACAAACTTTTAAACCAGTAATGATCTATCTTATAGAACTCATCCTTTATGAAATTTCAAGTGTAATTGTGCATACCGGGAATACATAACAAGGCAAGGTGGTTTCTATGTCAGTGCTGCTAACGCTGGCAATAAACCGAACTCTTGTGACTGACCAAATTATGCATAATCCTTTGTTTATTAATAATTCAGATTGAAGGGACTAAAAACCACTACTGTAAAACATAATCATCTATAAACATACGTAAAATTTATTACATTTTACTAATAGTAAAAAACAAAAAATAAAAATGACCCTACAACAAAGACTTTTCTTTTGGTTTTACTCTCATAAAATCTGAAACATTGCTAAATTTAGTTGCAATTTTATTTTTGAGATTTTGCTATACGCGTTAGAACATACTCTCAGCTTTCCAGAGGTACCACTTTAGTAATGTTCCAAACCACTTAAAAACCTGGAAATCAGAATCAAATTTTGGATGGCCTCTGTATCTAAGAATGGCGTCCGCAGCTCAGTCAGGAGACAAAAAACTCTTATCGCTTACGTGATCGAATGAGACGCTTCTGTCCCTGTCGTCTTGTGGGGTCAGATTGTGAGGTGTGATTTGTGGGAGGGCCAATTTCTATGGCTATATAAATGGCCACACGCTCTCTACTAGCCATTCGAAGTGAGGACTTCACAGCAAAAGAGACAAAATAATCGCAGCTTAGTGAATGAAAATCTATTCCAAACTCTCTCCGAAATGATTCAGGAATTGTCAACATCCAACATGACTCACACGAAGATTCACTCTGTCGAGAACAGAGTTGGACATCGTCCTTCTGTTGGTAAGATTAAATTTCGAAATTTAACATTTCATTAATTGGAGTTTTCATTTTGATTCATATTTTGTGAAAATCGTCGAGTGTCTTTTTTGTATTAAACATCATAATATGATGAAATTGTTCAAAATAGTCTATAAAGTCAACGGTTCATCGTGAAGTAACTATGAGTAAAATAAAATATATCACTGAACACAGCAAAGTAGAAACTAGACTCATCTTATTAAGCTGAATTCCAGTGGTGGGGTCATAAGGAACTCGTAATTAACACCTATAATAAACACATTTTTTTATTGTTACAGAAGAGGCCAAGAGCCGCAGTTGTTCTTGCGAAAGCGACCGTAGTTTCCAGAGTGTTCAGAGCAACAACAACAGTTCCACCTGTCAACGCAATCCCTGCATGCACCAAGTGACTCATCTTCACAACAACAACAACAACAACACCACCAACAACAACAACAACAAAAGCAAAAAGATAAACAATAAATCTCCGAAGAAACACAACACAATTGACAGTGATTTTGTGACATACTTTATCTGCCGTCGACCTTGAGAGTGTGTGTGTGTGTGTGTGTGTGTGTGTGTGTGTTCCTCTCTCTCTGTATGATACAGTGCTTAACTTTTATACCATTTTTTGTTAAGTTGTAGTTGTTCCTTCGTTATAAGAATTATTTATTTTTATTTATTGTCCCAATTTTACACAAATAAAGTTGTAATGCCATAACCAGTTTTCATTCTTTCCATGAACAAATTGAAAGATGCTTTCATTCAAGAAAAAGCAAATATTGCGAATATATTAATTTGGGTCTTTATCAGTAAATTAATTCTATAAAGAAAGTCACAATAAATTTCTTTCACTGAAGAGAGGATTATTATCTTTTTTTTTTCTGATTGAAGGGAATTCTTGTCAGTTTCTTAGAAGTTTCTAATGTCATCAATACTGCATCTTATTAATCAATAAACTGTGTTATTATCAGGATTTACTACTGTAACTCCATCTCCTACAATTTACCAAAAGTACAACTTAAGAAATTACAAAACATAATAAACAGAGGAGCAAGACTGATAAAAGGTGTCCCAACTCGAGAGAGAATCACTCCTATACTAATTGATGTACACTGGCTACCTATTAAACCAAGAATTGAGTTTAAAATATGTACAATAACTGATCAAGTTATTAGAACCGGACGTCCAAAATATCAAAGAGAATTGCTACATATTGTGCAGCCAACAAATCGTGATGACACGATAATAGTTACAGATGGTTTTAAATTATTGGATCCTAGATATATGCTCTAGATTTTTTAACTGTAGCCCCGACACCATACAATAACCTCCCACGAGACATCCGAAATATTGAAGATATTAAGACTTTCAAGAGGAAACTGAAGACTTTCTTGTTCTGTGAGTGCTTCGATAGTGACGATGTAACAACAAACGAGCAATGTGTGGTGTGAAATGTTGAATGCTTTCAAACGAACATGATAAAATGACTGTGGAGGCTTGTAGAGCGTAGGGTTCCCCTGCTGTATAGGACACCCCCATATAAAAAAAGCCCTTAAAGTAAAGTAAAGTAAAGTAAAGTACTTCTTTCTGTTGTTATAAAGTTGGGCAGTTGATTCTAATTTGAAAGTTTTTGTTGGCCTTGGAAGAACAGGTACGATCCTGCTGCCAGTTAACCCAATGGTCATCTCTACAATTTCTCTGTAAATATTTCCTATAAAGAAACAACGAATGTGAATTAAGCAAATATTGCCATAGAGAAAAGTTAATGTGGATTTAGGTAGACCACGTCTTAGTTTGCTGACAATCTTTGGACCATTTTGAAGATGGAGTTGTTGGGAAGAATTTTGATCAAATGGAAGTAGAATGGCATAATGCGAGTCAAATTGATCAATCAGCGCTACATCGCCGCGTTCGTCAGTTGAGTAATCAACTTTCCACTTCAGTAAGGCGATATTTGTTTTAGATAATTTGAGATACAAACAAATCTGGCCACACAAGTTGACAGCGACAAGAGCTTTAGGTTATCACGTAAGCGATAAGGAGTTTAGAGTTGACTCAACGAAGGGAATACGGATATCTTGTCGTTACTAAGGTTTACTTAGCAATTCCCATTGTACTACAGTAGTACTAATTATTATGTAAGAAAATAGAGATGATTCTTATTAAAATATTCTATTATGATATTATTTTCTGAGATTTTATTTCAGATATAGGAATGCAACTTTCTTTCAATACTGATGATGTTCACTAGAGAGAGAGAGAGAGAGAGAGAGAGAGAGAGAGAGAGAGAGAGAGAGAGAGAGAGATTAACATGTTCCAGTCTAAAGTTAAAATTTCACTATTCTATCTATATCTTCACAGAGTAAGTCAGGCAGAAGCTCACTGAACCAATAAACATTATAAAAGATCTTTTAATTAATGTACTCAAATTTTATATTTAAAGTTACTTTACAAATCTGTTAGGCTACTCATCTCGCAGATGTCGTCGTTACACTCCGAAAGCATGTCATAGCTTTTGATAACAAAAATAACAGGATAAGACGCAGGATTCAAGACAGCGTCTCCTCAAGAATTACAAATCTGATAAAATCTTTTCATCTCAAATGGAAGTCTGACCAACGTTTTCTACTTTCCCTTCCAGCATGTGGATGCTGACGGGGCTGGAAAAATAATATGATTGATCTACAAATTGCAAATATAAAAAGGGATGAATAAAATGATAAAAATGATTATATGAAAGCCCTAAAGCTAACAGGTTAAAGCTAACAGAAATGACAGAAATACAACGTAGTAATTAAAAATATAAAAATACAAAAGTTATCAAGAGACAATGGAAGTTTCTTTTAACTGAACACGATACTGAGTAGCTTAAAAAAAATCTGACTAGCCTGAAAAATAAATCTGCCATCTGGAGAAACATCAATGAATGAACCATAAAAAGGTCATCAGAAAATAGCAAGGAAGGAAAACTGAAGTTTGAGAATTAGTAATGTCGCGTGTGAATGTGGGTTATGGGCTCTGCTGTGCTGCCTGATAACACCAACAGGCAGAGTAAAGCACAGAGACTCAAAGACGTGAGCATAAAGCTTGCCGCACACTGAGCCGGAACGGAACCGCCGCCGAAGCCACCGAAGCCTCAGAACAGAACAGAAACGACGTCAAGCGCGCACATTGAGCCAGAAGCCACAGAACGGAACCGACGCAAAATTTTATATGAACGAAGGAAGTTTTCCTTAATCATAACTGAGTTTTTATTTAATTGATGTTACAATGATTAGATATTCTGTATATCAATCCTTTATCGAATCCGTAAGCCAGATGTTTATGGTTTCAAAAAAGAATAATAATAATAATAATAATAATAATAATAATAATAATAATAATAAAAATAATAACAAAAACTAATTTTCGCTCCAAAATTCTTTGTATTAAATCATATGTTCACATCATTGTTATTAAATTACATATGTCAAATTTCTGACATCAGCAAAAAAGAAAAAGAAAAATAATAATAATAATAATAATAATAATAATAATAATAATAATAATAATAATAATAATCACTCCTAAAATCTTTGTATTAAATCATATGTTTGCATCATTGTTATTAAAATACATTCGTCAAATTTCTGAACATCAGAAAAATATTGGTTGCTATCACACTAACCTCCGAATTCCTCAGCAACCCTTTCCAAAACAACCGCTGCAGTCGTTCTGCGCATGCGCAGCCTGTCACACGCCACCGACGCTTCAGAAAAAATATCTTTCAAAGAATACTGCGTCGGTTCCGTTTTGTTGTGGCGCGTAGGTTCCGTTCTGTTCTGGCCCAGTGTGCGCAGTCGGGTAAGAATGCATGCTTTCGATTTCTATCGGACGTTTCGGTTCTGTTCGGGCGCGTCCGTTCGGGCTCCGTGTGCGGCAAGCTTAACTCTATTTCAATCGTGTGGAAGTGCCGAAATTCACATGTAATCTACCTTTAATCCGTTATTTTTTTTTCTTTTTACAAATAGCTTGCTATGGTTTTTAATTACAGATCATATAGTACACTTTTTTTCAAATTGTAAATTGTATTGAGCAGTATAAACTTATGATTTTCATGGTAAAATTATTTCAGTCATCAAAATCAAAGGACCCACAGGGAGGGACTACAGAAAGGGAAGAGGAACAAGGTCACTCAGGAGGTGAGGGAAAAGTGTCCTATGACACTGAAGAAGGACATGGCTGGGTAGATATGGCACAAAACAGCATGGCACAACCGGGTCGGTTTAAGCGGCACTGTGTCACATTGAGGCCTAAAAGTACTAAACTGGAGAGCGTGGGAGACCAGAGACAGAGAAGCATATAGCGGCGGAAATGTCTTGAAAAGAAGCCTGAAATGAATCTCTCATTAGAATAACTTCTGTTGGTTCTTTCCTGAAGTAAACGTAAAAGAAATATCTTCTATCATGACAAATACAAATTATTAGCAATTGTGATGAAGCAAAAAAAGTGTGACAGTAAACAAACTTGTGCTATTATGAGAAGCAGAGTTGGCAAGAAAAGGAATTTTTAATGTTCCTTTGCAATAAATATTATTGTAACATTTCTTAACATTCGTATAAATAATGTTGATATTTACCATTCATTTCATCATTCCAGGATAAATTAAACAGTGTTGTAAACAGGAAACATTAAAATAGGAGTCAAGTTTCGCTACCTTCCTTTGAACAATCGTTGTGCAAGAGGTCAACCTCATGGGCCATGTCAGTGTGTGGGGCGAAATCTACTTCAAACAAATAAGTGGTTTATTATCGCTATGGAGATAACGTGTGGCCCTTGGCGCTGTCCCTGTGTGAGATGATTCAATGGTGACGCGATTTCTCTCAGATATATAAATGGCCTCGTCCTCTCTTTTTGCATTCAAAGTGAACAGCTCACCCGAGGAAGGCTAAACAACTGCTCTCAACTACTTAACTCAAGTTCTAAGTTAAAGTCTCCTTTAAAGGCTCACCGCCCAATCTTCCATCCGCTTCCCTCATCTGGAAAGCTTACTCGAAACTTCCTTTTCATCTCCAGGACGATCCAGGAATTATAAGCATCTAAAATGGTCTTCCCTGTTCAAGCTGTCCAAGACCAAAATGGCCATCTCACTGTCGGTAAGATTAAGAAAAGATTCTTCTCAATTTCTTTTTTACTAATATTTATATTTTAAATGAAACAGTTCGAAGTTGGCGCTAAGCAATACTCAACAATTACTTTCAATCACAGATTTTCTAATGACTTTGAGAGTTATTGGAAAGAAAATAACGAAATATTGATAAGTAAAATAGACCTGCTAACAATCAACTTTTTAATCAACAAGCCTTAAAATTATTACAATCATTAGTTGTGAATCCCTTGTCAAAAGGAATTCCTAATCACACCAATTAACACTTTTGTCTTTATTTTCGCAGAGGAAGCAAAGAGTCGCAGTTGTTCTTCCGAGAGCGTCCAAAGCTTCCACAGTGACAGGAGCGGAAGCAGCAGCTCCACCTGTCAAGGCAACAGCTCCAAGGGCGAAGATGTAGCTTATCAAAACAACAACAACAAAAAACACAGCAACAAAAACAAAAATATCAACAAGAAATCTCATAAGAAACAGGACACAATTGACAGCAATTTCGTAACATATTTCATCTGCCGACGACCATGAGACCCCCCCCCCCTCTCTCTCTCTCTCTCTCTCTCTCTCTCTCTCTCTCTCTCTCTCTCTCTCTCTCTCTCTCTCTCTCTCCTCTGAATGCATTAACATGACCTTGTTACTTGCATATATTCAAATATTTTTTTTTTTCGTAATGATGCAGACTTTCCGACAGTTTATTTATTTTATTTATTTTGAACCCTTTTATACAAAAAATAAAGATATAGAAAATCCGTTTTCTTTTCTTACCTTGTGTAATATCAATCATTAAATCGAAATAAACACTCATTCTAGTTACATAGATTTCTTGAGAAATCCTATGGGGGAAAAATAGTCTCAAGCTCAGAGCTACGAGGACGAGGACCCTTCATCATTGCTTGGTCGTGAAACCCTAATTATCAAATCTAAATTGGTTACCGTGAGAACAGTTACAAGGGAGATCACTTTCTTCCCTTGGAGAACATATTGCTCTTGTTTATTATTTTGTGTTTCTTGATCCTGAACCAGAAGACAAACTGTGTCCAGAATTTCCATGTGAATTAACCTTGTTCCTAGTTTTAGGTTGAGATGGATTAATTCTCCAAAATATCTCCCTGGTGTTTTTGCCCCTTGGTACGTTAGATTTGAAGCAGAAAGAGAAATATCGTTCCTAAAAAGAGTCTTTAGAAGTGGAAGGCTACATTGCTCTCAGTAGAGTGAGGCACAGCGAACATGGCCTGGCTTCTGATTATTGTCCAAGGGTCGATAACTGTCGTGTCCGAATGTTGATCTTCTCAACATGCGAACAAGAGGGAGGGTGGAGAATCTCGTAACATTGTCAGAAGGATGCGTGGCTATAGGCTCTTAAGATGAGGGATACTGTAGGTATAAATGGCTCTTTGGAAACTACGAAGCATATTGTTGCTGACAGCCTTAAGTTTATATCCAAGAGGGGGATAGAATTGGAAGGGAAATTCTGAGTTACATAAGGCAATTGCAATGTACTAGTAAGGAGGAAGAAATGTTTTATCTTATCTCGATCCCTAAAAGATGAACACGTGCTCTTGCGAAGGATCGTAAAAGAATTATCTTTTGAAGTAGGGTGATTGACGTCACAACTGTGGGAGACATAGGCGACCCGTTATCAGCTGAAGTTTACAAAGCAGAATTATTATCACGCACTCTAGCTCCGACATTACGCTAGTAACACAGTTTTGATTAATATTCTTTACATGTTCAGCAAAATTTAATGAGCATTTCATGAAAATCTGTTTCGTTGTTTTAATGTAGTTGTATAACATTTGTTATCAGGAGCAATCAGAGATTTCTGACCTCCGCCAAAGGTTAATGGAGTCGTCCAGAGTCTAAGATCTACTGTATCTGTGGTGGATATTTCGTCAAAATCCGTCGAGTAATTTTGACGTAATCATGGCCACAGACAGACACACAGACAAAAATTCAAATCCGGATCTAGAATCCGGATCCGGAACCGGATCATCTCCAAAATTTAATTGGATCGTCCATGACCTAAGATCTATAGGTGGTGAAAATTTCGTCAAAATTCGTCAATTTGTTTTGATGTTATCTTTAACATTGTGAAAAAAGCAAATCTACATCTAGAATCCGGATCCAGAACCGGATCATCTCCAAAACTTAATGGGATCGTCCATGACCTAAGATCTATATGTGGTGAAAATTTCGTCAAAATCTTTCGAGAAGTTAGTCCTAATTCAAGTTAGTCCTAATTCTGTCCACAGACAGACACACAGACAATTGAATAAACCAACTCGATTTTATATCTCCCTGGAGGCGGTAATAATTTCTATCAAAACTAGCTGCAAGAGATTACAACAACGGTTACTAACTTCAATATCTTCTTTTTTGTTTTTCTTCAAGGGCGAGGCGACTCGTTCCTACTACCTTTCGGATGATATCAGTAAGAAACAAATCTCCAGGGGAGATAACATCACATAACATTAACAACATGCTCTGGACATGTCACCGACTGTGTCATATCAAACCCCCTTCAAGTAAACCAAATAATCAAAAGATAATTATGGCGTGCGCTCAACTGACGCTGCGCCAAGACCTCTGTCTCAGACACTTTCTTTTCAATCATATTCTTTATATTCTTATGGATCATAATACTCAGAGTCAGATTAGCTTTTAAGGTGATAGTGGCATTGTGAACAACTTTAACAATGACTAGCAATGAAATAAATTTTTTTATATGATATTCCCGAAGCAAATCAAAAACTAATCGATTCTGTTTTTCTTAGAGCTGTAGCTATAAATCTAAAAAAAAAAAAATGATTTATCTTTCAAGTTATCTATGTTCAACAAACTAATTGACTTTAAGGATTTTTTTTATAATATTTTTCTTTTTAATATTCAATTCATATAAGTAACCTATCAACTCGTCAGGAAAATAAATGCTGATGTTTTCAACAAAAACATAAATAAACAGTAAAACAAACCACAAGAATATCAAACACTTGAATAATAAGTGAGAAAAAAGGTTTCCTGAGAATTAGTAACTGAAATCCATCACCTCACTATCATTCATGAGTGAACAGAAGTGACAATACTCAGAGACTTATATCAGTGGGGTAGGTGATGTGGAAGTGGGGGGGGGGGGGGAAATTGAGTCCCCCCCGTCGATTTTACTCATAACACAGGATTCCAGGCAACACCATTAGGTGTTTATAAAAATATTACGGGGCAATTACTTTCACACGTTCAGACGGAAAAGGTTCGGCATTGCCATGTGTCAATACATACACCTTTTAAAAATAATCAATAAATTTGGAAATAATCAATAAATTGTTTTACTAACTAAGCAATGCTTAATTCTATCATGGCCTATCGGCTTTGTTTATATGAAGAGGAAATTGGGAGTGTATTCTGCGCTCTTCTCTCAAATCCTATGGATCTAACCTTTAAGAACAAAATTCTTAGATCATGGAGGAGTGTACGATAAAATAGTGATTGCAATTCTTGGCAAACACCTCAATCATAATACAAATGGATGATAGGGTTGAAATTTTGAGAACAATCAGTGCATACCTTGCACTCACTGATGAACTCTATATTAATCTTCAATCATCTACGGTATAATATTAATTGACAGCGACAATTAAAAAAAACTCGTGTTAAATTTCCAAATAACACAAACACAAAAAGGGTGGGTAATATTAAGATCTCCACTGGCCAACAAGTGTCATGATGTAAAATTAATCACTATCATACTCTACACTGGTGTGATCAAAGGGTAATTCAAATGAAATGTTATCAATTGGATCAGCTGTTGGGGCAGGAAGTTGGGTGATACTCACTGATATGTCGGACAGTCGCCTTACGAGATAAAGCATTTAATGTGGTTAGTATTTAGGTTCCAAATTCTTTTTAGCCTCTGCTAACATAATTGGTGCTACCTTGCCTTTCACTTGTATAGACAAAGTTCCCTACCCAGTTTAAGATAGAAATCTATTTCAAGTGAAAAACTCCACCTTTCACCATACATTGACTAATTATGGATAATTTGCATAAAATCTTTTCAATTAGGTCAGCTGTTAGGTTGGAAAGTTGGAGAAAACTCTTTGCTGTGTGAGACAGTGGTCTCACCAGAAAGATCCTTAAATGCAGTTGGCACTGTCAGTAGGTTTCGAGTTCTTTTTTGTCTCTGCTGGTACTAATGATAGCAACCTTTCCTCTTTTGAAGAGACTATAGTTCGAAACCAATTGGAAGTAGAAATTTCTTTATAAATATAGGCTATTGCATACACGCACATACAGACACACACACACACACACACACACACACACACATATATATATATATATATATATATATATATATATATGTATATATATATATATACATATATATATATATATTATTTATACCACATAAAAAATTTTAAACCAATAATGATCTACCTTTTAGAACTCATCCTTTATGATATTTCAAGTGTAATTGTGCATACCGGGAATACATAAGGCAAGGTGTCTCCTATTGTCAGTGCTGCCAACGCTGGCAATAAACCGAACTCTTGTGACTAATCAAATTATGCATAATCATTTGTTTATTAATAATTCAGATTGAAGGGACTAAAAACCACTACTGTAAAACATAATTATCTATAAACATACGTAAAATTTATTACAGCTTACTAATAGTAAAAACAAAAAATAAAAATGACCCTACAGCAAAGACTTTTCTTTTGGTTTGGTTTTACTCTCATCAAATCTGAAACATTGCTAAATTTAGTTGCTGTTTTATTTCTGAGATTTTGCTATACGCGTTAGAACATACTCTCAGCTTTCCAGAGGTACCACTTTAGCAATGTTCCAAAGCACTTAAGAACCTGGAAAACAGAATCAAAATTTGGATCGCCTCTGTATCTAAGAATGGCGTCCGCAGCTCAGTCAGGAGACAAAAAACTCTTATCGCTTACGTGATCGAATGAGACGCTTCTGTCCCTGTCGTCTTGTGGGGTCAGATTGTGAGGTGTGATTTGTGGGAGGGCCATTTTCTATGGCTATATAAATGGCCACACGCTCTCTACTAGCCATTCGAAGTGAGGACTTCACAGCAAGAGACAAAATAATCGCAGCTTAGTGAATCAAAATCTATTCTAAACTCTCACCGAAATGATTCAGGAATTGTCAACATCCAATATGATTCACATGAAGATTCACTCTGTCGAGAACAGAGTTGGACATCGTCCTTCTGTTGGTGAGATTAAATTTCGAAATTTAACATTTCAATAATTTGGGTTTTCATTTTGATTCATATTTTGTGAAAATCGTCGAGTGTCTTTTTTTATATTAAACATCATATGATGAAATTGTTCAAAATAGTCTA
Organism: Palaemon carinicauda; assembly: GCF_036898095.1. Lineage (NCBI taxonomy): Eukaryota > Metazoa > Arthropoda > Malacostraca > Decapoda > Palaemonidae > Palaemon > Palaemon carinicauda. Next base: position 135,041,362 of record NC_090729.1, read on the forward strand.
TAAAGTCAACGGTTCATCGTGAAGTAACTATGAGTAAAATAAAATATATCACTGAACACAGCAAAGTAGAAACTAGACTCATCTTATTAAGCTGAATTCCAGTGGTGGGGTCATAAGGAACTCGTAATTAACACCTATAATTAACACATTTTTTATTGTTACAGAAGAGGCCAAGAGCCGCAGTAGTTCTTCTGAAAGCGACAGTAGTTTCCAGAGTGTCCAGAGCAACAGCAACAGTTCCACCTGTCAACGCAATCCCTGCAGGCACCAAGTTACTCATCTTCACAACAACAACAACAGCAACAACAAAAGTAGAAAGATAAACAAGAAATCTCCGAAGAAACACAACACAATTGACAGTGATTTTGTGACATACTTCATCTGCCGTCGACCTTGAGAGCGCACGTGTGTGTGTGTATGTGTGTGTCTTCCTCTCTCTCTGTATGATACAGTGCTTAACTTTTATACCATTTGTTGTTAAGTTGTAGTTGTTCCTTTGTTATAAGAATTATTTATTTTTATTTATAGTCCCAATTTTACACAAATAAAGTTGTAATGCCATAACCAGTTTTCATTCTTTCCATGAACAAATTGAAAGATGATTTCATTCGTGGAAAAGCAAATATTGAGAATATATTAATTCGGATCTTTATCAGAAAATTAATACTATAAGGATGAAGAAGTGTCAATAAGACCCCGAACTTCCTAAAAAAGAGTTACAATAAATTTCTCTCACTGAAGAGAGGACTATTATTTTTTTTTCTGATTGCAGGGAATTCATGTCAATTTCTTAGAAGTTTCTAATGTCATCAATATTGCATCTTATTAATTAATAAACTGTGTTATTACCAGGATTTACTACTGTAACTCCATCTCCTACAATTTACCAAAAGTACAACATAAGAAATTACAAAACATAATAAACAGAGGAGCAAGACTGATAAAAGGTGTCCCGACTCGAGAAACGATCACTCCTATACTAATTGATGTACACTGGCTGCCTATTAAACCAAGAATTGAGTTTAAAATATGTACAATAACCGATCAAGTTATTAGATCCGGACGTCCAAAATATCTAAGAGAATTGCTACATATTATGCAGCCAACAAATCGTGATGACACGATAATAGTTACAGATAGTTTTAAATTATTGGATCCTAGATATATGCTCTAGATTTTTTAATTGTAGCCCCGACACCATACAATAACCTCCCACGAGACATCCGAAATATTGAAGATATTAAGACTTTCAAGAGGAAACTGAAGACTTTCTTGTTCTGTGATTGCTTCGATAGTGACGATTTAACAACAAACGAGCAATATGTGGTGTGAAATGTTGAATGCTTTCGAATGAACATGATAAAATGACTGTGGAGGCTTGTAGAGCATAGGGTTCCCCTGCTGTATAGGACACCCCCTATAAAAAAGCCCTCAAAGTAAAGTAAAGTACTTCTTTCTGTTGTTATGAAGTTGAGCAGTTGGTTCTAATTTGAAAGTTTTTGTTGTCCTTAGAAGAACAGGTACGATCCTGCTGCCAGTTAACCCAATGGTCATCTCTACAATTTCTCTGTAAATATTTCCTATAAAGAAACAACGAATGTGCATTAAGCAAATATTGCCATAGAGAAAAGTTAATGTGGATTTAGGTAGACCACGTCTCAGTTTGCTGACAATCTTTGGACCATTTTGAAGATGGAGTTGTTGGGAAGAATTTTGATTAAATGGAAATAGAATGGCATAATGCGAGTCAAATTGATCAATCAGCGCTACATCGCCGCGTTCGTCAGTTGAGTAATCAACTTTCCACTTCAGTAAGGCGATATTTGTTTTAGATAATTTGTGATACAAACAAATCTGGCCACACAAGTTGACAGCGACAGGAGCTTTAGGTTATCACGTAAGCGATAAGGAGTTTAGAGTTGACTCAACGAAGGGAACACGGATATCTTGTCGTTACTAAGGTTTGCGTAGCAATTCCCATTGTACTACAGTAGTACTAATTATCATGTAAGAAAATAGAGATGATTCTTATTAAAATATTCAATTATGATATTATTTTCTGAGATTTTATTTCATATATAGGAATGCAACTTTCTTTCAATACTGATGATGTTCACTAGGAGAGAGAGAGAGAGAGAGAGAGAGAGAGAGAGAGAGAGAGAGAGAGAGAGAGATTAACATGTTCCAGTCTAAAGTTAAAATTTCACTATTCTATCTATATCTTCACAGAGTAAGTCACGCAGAAGCTCACTGAACCAATAAACATTATAAAAGATCTTTTAATTAATGTACTCAAACTTTATATTTAAAGTTACTTTACAAATCTGTTAGGCTACTCATCTCGCAGATGTCGTCGTTACACTCCGAAAGCCTGTTATAGCTTTTGATAACAAAAATAACAGGATAAGACGCAGGATTCAAGACAGCGTCTCCTCAAGAATTACAAATCTGATAAAATCTTTTCATCTCAAATGGAAGTCTGACCAACGTTTTCTACTTTCCCTTCCAGCATGTGGATGCTGACGGGGCTGGAAAAATAATATGATTGATCTACAAATTGCAAATGTAAAAAGTGATGAATAAAATGATAAAAATTATTATATGAAAGCCCTAAAGATAACAGGTTAAAGCTAACAGAAATGACAGAAATACAACGTAGTAATTATAAATACAAAAATACAAAATTTAGCCTAAAGTTATCAAGAGACAATGGAAGTTTCTTTTAACTGAACACGATACTGAGTAGCTTAAAAAAAACCTGACTAGCCTGAAAAATAAATCTGCCATCTGGAGAAACATCAATGAATGAACCATAAAAAGGTCATCAGAAAATAGTAAGGAAGGAAAACTGAAGTTTGGGAATTAGTAATGTCGCGTGTGAATGTGGGTTATGGGCTCTGCTGTGCTGCCTGATAACACCAACAGGCAGAGTAAAGCACAGAGACTCAAAGACGTAAGCATAACTCTATTCCAAGCGCGTGGCGGTGCCGAAATTCACATGTAATCTACCTTTAGTCCGTTATTTATTTATTTATTTATTTTTTACAAATAGCTTGCGATGGTTTTTAATTATAGATCATATAGTACATTTTTTTTTTCAAATTGTAAATTGTATTGAATAGCATAAACTTATGATTTTCATAGTATAATTATTTCAGTCATCAAAATCAAAGGACCTACAGGGAAGGCCTACAGAAAGGAAAGAGGAACAGGGTCACTCAGGAGGTGAGGGAAAAGTGTCCTATGACACTGAAGAAGGACATGGCTGGGTAGATATGGCACAAAACAGCATGGCACAACAGGGTCGGTTTAAGCGGCACTGTGCCACATTGAGGCCTAAAAGTACTATACTGGAGAGCGTGGGAGACCAGAGACAGGGAAGCATATAGCGGATATGTCTTGAAAAGAAGCCTGAAATGAATCTCTCATTAGAATAACTTCTGTTGGTTCTTTCCTGAAGTAAATGTAAAAGAAATATCTTCTATCATGACAAATACAAATTATTAGCAATTGTAATAAAGAAAAAAAAAGTGTGACAGTAAACGAACTTGTGCTATTATGAGAAGCAGAGTTGGCAAGAAAAGGAATTTTTAATGTTCCTTTGCAATAAATATTATTGTAACATTTCTTAACATTCGTATAAATAATGTTGATATTTACCATTCATTTCATCATTCCAGGATAAAATAGACAGTGTTGTAAACAGGAAACATTAAAATAGGAGTCAAGTTTCGCTACCTTCCTTTGAACAATCGTTGTGCAAGAGGTCAACCTCATGGGGCATGTCAGTGTGTGGGGCGAAATCTACTTCAAACAAATAAGTGGTTTATTATCGCTATGGAGATAACGTGTGGCCCTTGGCGCTGTCCCTGTGTGAGATGATTCAATGGTGACGCGATTTCTCTCAGATATATAAATGGCCTCGTCCTCTCTTTTTGCATTCAAAGTGAACAGCTCACCCGAGGAAGGCTAAACAACTGCTCTCAACTACTTAACTCAAGTTCTAAGTTAAAGTCTCCTTTAAAGGCTCACCGCCCAATCTTCCATCCGCTTCCCTCATCTGGAAAGCTTACTCGAAACTTCCTTTTCATCTCCAGGACGATCCAGGAATTATAAGCATCTAAAATGGTCTTCCCTGTTCAAGCTGTCCAAGACCGAAATGGCCATCTCACTGTCGGTAAGATTAAGAAAAGATTCTTCTCAATTTCTTTTTTACTAATATTTATATTTTAAATGAAACAGTTCGAAGTTGGTGCTAAGCAATACTCAACAATTACTTTCAATCACAGATTTTCTAATGACTTTGAGAGTTATTGGAAAGAAAATAACGAAATATTGATAAGTAAAATAGACCTGCTAACCATCAACTTTTTAATCAACAAGCCTTAAAATTATTACAATCATTAGTAGTGAATCCCTTGTCAAAAGGAATTCCTAATCACACCAATTAACACTTTTGTCTTTATTTTCGCAGAAGAAGCAAAGAGTCGCAGCTGTTCTTCCGAGAGCGTCCGAAGCTTCCACAGTGACAGGAGCGGAAGCAGCAGCTCCACCTGTCAAGGCAACAGCTGCAAGGGCGAAGCTGTGGCTCATCAAAACAACAACAAAAAACACAGCAACAAAAACAAAAATATCAACAAGAAATCTCATAAGAAACAGGACACAATTAACAGCGATTTCGTAACATATTTCATCTGCCGACGACCATGAGACCCCCCCTCTCTCTCTCTCTCTCTCTCTCTCTCTCTCTCTCTCTCTCTCTCTCTCTCTCCTCTGAATGCATCAAACTGACCTTGTTATTTGCATGTATTCAAATAGGTTTTTTTTTTCGTAATGATGCAGACTTTCCGACGGTATATAGTTTATTTATTTTATTTATTTTGAACCCTTTTATACAAAAAATAAAGCTATAGAAAATCCGTTTTCTTTTTTTCCCCTGTGTAATATCAATCATTAAATTGAAACAAACACTCATTCTAGTTACATAGATTTCTTAAGAAATCCTATGGGGGAAAAATAGCCTCAAGCTCAGAGCATAGAACTAATCATGGAAATTCTCATCAACTTTTTAGCAGTCAATGGAAATCCTACATAAATGAACTACGTTTGCCACCAGAGCTCTAAGTTCACGCAGATATAGATGACCAATTTCTCACTCATAAACACAAGCTACGAAAGATGAAATAGCTTTCGAATGAAGTGATTCTCCCAACCAAAGGTAACGACAGGTCAAAGACCTCTAACTGGATCTATCAATAATCCAACTCAATAAATAATCAAGTTTATGCTCTAGAGTCTAGAGTCGTTATTTCTAGCGCCAATGGCAGACGGTGTTGACAGAGTACATCAGTCGAGTGGTTCGTTCATGAAAGAATAATGAGTGAACCCATAAACGTAGAGATCAAGCATTAGTATCGTAAGTATGGCAGACGATACACAACTAATTTGTGAATGAATGGACGGAAGATCTCGACTTGGGAATAAAACTAATACATATTATAATGTTATTAGACACATGGCAAAAAACACTGTTTATTAACTGGATTTATGGTATTTTTATTTTCATTTAGTTTTCAAGATCGTTTATTGCTAACTCTATTTCATCTCTCTTGGATTTTACCCTCATTTCCAATCTTGTCTTTATTGAGTTGTTGCTTTTCTTATAGCTTTCCTTGATCTGGCGTGGGAACTCTTCCACCTATCTCCTTGCTGATTCCAATACAAATTTGGTTGGATTGCTCTTCATTTATTTTTTACATGCTTCCATTTCACACACACATGCACGCCCGCACACACACAAACACACACATACACACATATATACAGTATATATATATATATATATATATATATATATATATATATATATATATATATATATATATATATATATATACATATATGAGTGTGTATGTGTGTGTTTGTGTGTGTGCGTGCGTGCATGTGTGTGTGAAATGGAAGCATGTAAAAAATAAATGAAGAGCAATCCAACCAAATTTGTATTGGAATCAGCAAGGAGATAGGTGGAAGAGTTCCCACGCCAGATCAAGGAAAGCTATAAGAAAAGCAACAACTCAATAAAGACAAGATTGGAAATGAGGGTAAAATCCAAGAGAGATGAAATAGAGTTAGCAATAAACGACCTCAAGATATTCGCAAACACAATCAGACAAAAATTAAGGAAACACTAAAGAGAGGAAGCAGCATCAAATTGATGAAAAGAAGAGTTGCAATTGGGCGCCAACAGATGTTTACTTTTAAAGATGAAAATTGAAATATTATCCATAATAGAGATGGAGTGATAAAAATAGCAAAGGATTTCTGTATAATGCGATACAATAGTGATATAGGAAATAGACTCACCAAATGAAATAATGAAACACCCGAGCTGGTACCAAATGTAACTGTAGGAGAAGTAAAAAAAAAAAAAAAAAAAAAAAAAGACAAAGCAGCTGAGTGAAGATGGCTTAACAAGTGATTTAATAATAGATGGTGGAGATTTCATAGTAGTAAAACTGGTTGAACTCTAAACCAAATGTCTGCAGGAATGCTCTATACCTACAGCTTGGAAAATGTTTATTATTATACTAATTCACAAAAAGGGAGACACAAAAAACCTAAAAAATTACCGCTCAATAAGTTTACTCTCCATAATATATAAAATACTTACAAAGATCATTTTGAGACGAATAGAAAGACAGCTAGACTTGTTAAGCAACCTAGAGAGCACGAAGGCTTTAGAAGTGGATGTTCATCAACTGACCATAGCCATGTAATTAACCAGCTAATGGAAAAATCAACAAAGTATGACAAACCACTATGTATGATCTTTATAGACGAAGAGAAAATCTTTGATTCTGTCAAAACATTAGCAGTTTTGAAAGCCCTTCAAAAAACTAGGAATAGAAGAATCTTATGTCAGAACATTTGAAAATAGCTATATAGTAAGTATAGCAATCCTAAAACTACATAAAGATAGTGAGAAAATTCCGATTGAGAAAGGAGTTAGACAGGGAGACCCCATCTCCCCTAAATTATTCACAGCATGCCTAGGAGAAGTTTTTAAGAATTTAATTGGGGAAATTTAGCAATTAATATGAATGCGGAATACCTCAACAACTTAAGATATGCAGATGACATAGTTGTGTTTTGTTAATCATTGGAAGAATTACAAAAGATGATAGAAAATTTGAATAGAGAAAGCAGAAACATGCGACTGAATGTGAATATGAGTAAAACTAAAGTAATATTCAATGAAAATGCAGAGACAACAGTTAAGAATTATGGACGAGCCTCTAGATATTGTTAATGGAAATATGTACTTAGGACACACAGTAAGTCTTACCAAAATTAAAAGAAGGATAAGCATGGGATGGAGAGCTTTTGTAAACTAAATGAGATTATGAAACGTAAAATGCCACTTTCTCTAAAAAGAAAAGTATTCAATATGATGGACCTACCAGTATTAACTTATGCATAAAAAACTTAGAGCCTTTCTAAAGCCTTAGAACATAGCCTAGTTACAACTCAAAGAGCTATGGAAAGAATAATAATGGGAATAATACTAAGAAACGAAGAAAGAGAAACATGGATACAAGAGCAACCTAAAGTAGTGGATATGCTAGAATAATGAGAATGACAGATAATACATGGGCATTAAAAATAACAGAAGGGGTCCAAGAGATTGTAAAAGAAGCAGTGGAAGGAAGAGAAGACGATGGATTGACGAACTAAGAAAGTTTGTGAGTGTGGACTGGCATAGAAAGACCACAAACAGAAGCGAATGGAAGCACGTCTGAGGGATTTGTTCTGTCATGGACTAGTACTGGATGATGATGATCATGATGATGATTATATATATATATATATATATATATATATAAATTATATATATATATATATATATATATATATATATATATATATATATATATATATATATAACGACAATAACAACAACAACAAATGCAGCCGCTTCTAGTCCACTGCAGGACAAAATCTTCAGACATTACTTTATTTATGTCTGGAGTTTGACCAATTTCATCACCTCACTGACCAGTTTGGAATGGTGATGGTGGGATATTTTTGTCTGATCGCTCAAAGAAAACCAACCTAGTATGGGTCGTCCTGACTTGTAGGCTACAGTTCTGCTGATCATGGCAATACACAAAACATTCCATCACTTTAAAGGATTACCCCTTACATGGATATGGTCTTTCATTTTCATCAAAGGAATACAGATCTTGTTCATTTGACAAAAGATCTGTATATTTTCACTTGTCAAATATAAAGGAAGATTGACTAGTTTAACATTAGCTTGTCGAATGACCGATTGTGACTCCCAAAGGCGACTGAATTTATGCTGTTTCATTATCTTAGGTCAAGTAAATAAGAATTTCTCTTAATTCGCAGAACTAATTGGCTCTTATTTTACAGAAATGTTTTACAGTTGAAGACAAGACTACCATCTCTCTCTCTCTCTCTCTCTCTCTCTCTCTCTCTCTCTCTCTCTCTCTCTCTCTCTCTCATAGCAGCCCTTCGTATATTCAGTCTCTCTTGGATCTGGTTATCAGTAGAAAAGTGACCTTGAGTAGATGCAATGTGATATCGTCCGAGAGGTGTCAACTGCATGATCATCAACGTGATATTTTATTACGATCATCTACATAATATTAGCTTGACATGAAATCTGTAACTTATCAGTTTTTGATAGATTTTTTTTTTTTATTAAAGATACGACAATAACACGTTCGCCATGCTGTTAACCAATGCATAGATTAGGCCTTAGGGTATTCATGGATCCGAGAAAGAGGTTAAATGACTAACCCCAAAAACTCATCTGGAGACTTCCTTCTGCATGGCGTACAGGCAAACACATACAAACATACACACACATACATATATCATTATTATCATATCCTCCTACGCCTATTGACGCAAAGGGCCTTGGGTAGATTTCGCCAATCGTTGAGCATTCAAATTGATACTTCTCTATTGATCATCTCCTACTTCACGCTTCATAGACCTCACCCATGTAGGCCTGTGTCTTCCAACTCTTCTAGTGTCTTGTGGAGCCCAGGTGAAAGTTTGGCGAGGTAATCTCTCTTAGGGAGTGCGAAGAGCAGGCCCAAACCATCTCCATCTGCACCTCATCATGATCTCATTTATCTCCAGCAATTCAAACAAATTATGCTAAATTTCCTAATAAAACAAACACAAAAAAGGTGGGATATATTAAGCTATCCATCCACTGGCCAACAAGAGTCGTTATACAGAATCAATCACTATCATGTTCTAGATTAAAATTAAAAGGTATCAATTGAATTAACTGTTGGGGGAGAAAGTTGGGTAAAATTCAATAGCATGTAGGACAATCAGTCGTTATATTAGATAAGCCTTAAATGTGGTTAGTATCTAGGTTCCAACATGTTTTTTTACCTCTGCTAACATGATTGGTGTTACATCGTCCTTCATTTCAATACTCAAAATTTGAATCGCCTCTGTATCTAAGAATGGCGTCCGCACTGAGGATAGGAGACAAGAAACTCCTAATCGCTCAAGTGAGTGATAAAGACGCTTCTGTCGCCTTGTGGGGCCACTTAGTGAAGTGGGATGTGTAGGGGTTACTTTCTATGGCTATATAAGCCCCATCATGCTCTTAACTTGCCATTCAAACTGAGGACTTCTCCACAGCGAAGAGACAAAACGATCGCAGTTTAGGGATTCAAAATCTATTCCAAACTCTCTCCGAAATGATTCAGGAATTGTCAATATCCAACATGACTCACATGAAGATTCACTCTGTCGAGGACAGAGTTGGACATCGTCCTTCTGTTGGTGAGATTAAATTTCGAGATTTAATATTTCGATCATTTGAGTTTTGATTTTGATTCATATTTTGCGAAAAATGACAAGTATCTTTTTTATATAAAACATCGCAATATGATAAAAGTGCTGAAAATAGTCTATAACATCAGCGGTTCATCGTGAAGTAATTATGTCTAAAATAAAATATGATGAACATAAAAAAGTAGAAACTAGACTCATCTTATTAAGTTTAATACCATTGATGTGCCATTGTGTCATAAGGAACTCGTAATTACCATCTATAATTAATACCCTTCTTATTGTTACAGAAGAGGCCAAGAGCCGAAGTTGCTCTTGCGAAAGCGACAGTAGTTTCCAGAGTGTCCAGAGCAACAGTAACAGATCCACTTATGAACGCAACACCTGCAGGCACCAACTGACTCATCTTCACAACAATAACAACAACAAAAGCAAAAAGACAAACAAGAAACCTCAGAAGAAACATAATACAATTGACAGTGATTTCGTAACATACTTCATCTGCCGTCGACCTTGAGAGCCTGTGTGTGTGTGTGTGAGTATGTGTGCGTGTCTTTCTTTCTCTCTGCATGAAATAGAGCTCAACTTTTATACCTTTTGTTGTTCATTTGTTATAAGAATTATTTATTTTTATTTATTGTCACCATTTTACACAAATAAAGTTGTAATACCATAACCAGTTTTCATTCTTTCCGTGAACAAAATGAAAGTAGATTTCATTCGAGATAAAACAAACAATAAGATAAAATTAACTCAGATGTTTATCTGGAAATGAATATCATAATGATGAAGAATTGTATAAAACCTTGAACTTGCTAAACAATCACAATAAATATTATCTAATGGAGAGAAGACTATTTTTTCTGATTGCAAGGAATTCTTGTCAGTCTCTTAGAAGTTTCAGGAGAAAAATAATGCATCTATTTATTCCGCTGATAAAAAAATAATGCGTATATATACTGTATATATATATATATATATATATATATATATATATATATATATATATATATATATATATATATATATATTCAAATAAGCCGTATATGTTAATACATTAATATCTTGATTCTTTTATCAACCTCGGGATCAGAGCCCCAGGCGGAACAATCAAAGGCAATAGTTTCTAACCGGATCACAGTGACGATTATCGTCACTGTGATACAAGTTTACTGGACAGGGTTCGAGTCCCGTCCGGTCAGAAGCTATTGTCTTTGTTTGGTTCCGCTTGGGGCTTTGCTCCCGAAGTCGATAAGAGAATCCAGACATTAATGTATTAATGTACTTGGCTTATTTGAATATGAAAAAAACACATCTAAATGTGCAAAATTTATCATATATATATATATATATATATATATATATATATATATATATATATATATATATATATCAGTACATAGCTTACAGTATCTCCCCTGTAATGTAAAGTGAAAACGTGTGTATATATATATATATATATATATATATATATATATATATATACATATATATATATATATATATATATATATATATATATATATATACATATATATATATATATATATATATAAATATATATATATATATATACATAAATTATATATATACAGAGAGAGAGAGAGAGAGAGAGAGAGAGAGAGAGAGAGAGTTCTTTAACGGACCAGACAACATGACATTGGATCACTCTGGTTATGGCTCCTTTTTTCTTAGCCTACACATACACCAGATAGTCTGGCCTATTGTTTCCCCATTCTCCTCTTTCATCAGCCACCTCACAACAGTTAGATAACCGAAAAGTTCTTCTTTACTCAAGGGTTCAACTACTGCATTTCAATTATTCAGTTACTACTTTCCTCTTGGTAAGGGTAAAAGAGACTTAACTTACGTTAAGCAGCTCTTCTTGGAGGACACTCCAGAATGAAACCGTTGTTCTCTAGTATTCGGTAGTGCCATAGCTTTTGTATCACGGTCGTCCATTATCTTGAGTTAGAGTTCTCCAGCTTGTGGGCACACATCGGTATACTACTCTATCTATTTCCTGATTTCCTTTACTCACTATGCTATTCTTTCCCTGTTGGAGACTTCGGGCTTATAGTATCCTACTTTTCCAACTAGAGTTACAAGTAGTAGTAGTAATAATAATAATAATAATAATAATAATAATAATAATTGTTATTATTATAATATAGTGCAGTGCTTAGGGTGCATCACCTACCCGTTTCACTGCTCGATCAAAGCTTGGCTTAGTGGTTTTATTCATTTTTGAGGCCATATTACTGGTGGATATTGATAACATATTTCAGGATCAGACCACTTAAAATGACTGTAGGTAATCCTTCTAATTTTATGTCTTTACTGTTAAATACGCTGAAAAATATAGCGATAAGCTGTTTACCCCAGAGTCAATACAACTCTGGTTGACCCTTTTTGACTTGGCATAGCGTAGATAAGACAAAGTCTCTACCATATCTACATGATATCCTAAATTGGGTCAAGGTTACATGAATGATATATGGGAAAGGTGGCACGCAACCTCAAACTAAAATAATAGAAAAACGTAGTACATTTTAGACGATGCCACTTTTCCTACATTTCATTCGTATAACCTTGACTTAAGTTTGGATATCGTGTAGATGTAGCAGAAACATTGCCTTCCACATCTATTCTAGTTCAGTTCAGAGAGGGTAAATAGCTTGTCATCATTGTTATGTACATCTAACCTTACTGACATCACAATAAAAGGATTACCTACGGCAACTGACATGTGATCTGGCTTGAGCAAACTTTTAATGTGCAAGGAATGGGAAACACCAGATAACAATTCCAAGGAGAAAAATATATACAGCTTATGTGGTCATGTGCCATTACTTACATATTAGATGAGAGAGAGAGAGAGAAAGAAGAGAGAGAGAGAGAGAGAGAGAGAGAGAGAGAGAGAGAGAGAGAGAGAGAGAGAGAGAGAGAGAGAGAGAGAGAGAGAGAGAGTTCTTTGTTGGACGGAGACGACATGAGACGAGATCATAATCAATAGATATGTGTTTAATTATTAATTCCATTTTTTTATATTATGAAGTTTGGTCGTTGGTTCTTTTCTTGCAGCAATTTCTTCTACAAATGGAACTCTTATTTTCTTTTTCATTTAATTTGAAAGCTTTTGTTGCCCTTGAAAGAACAGGTACGACTGCTTCCAATTGGCCCAATGGTCGTCTGTACAATTTGTGTGTAAATATTTCTTATAAACAAACAAGGAATGTGCCTTGGACAAACATTAACAAAGAAGAAAAGTTAATGTGGATTAAGGTGGACCACTTCAGATGCTGATAATCTTTGGATAATTTTGGAGATGGAGTTGTTGGGAAAAACTTTTGATAAAATGGAAATAGAATAGTATATAATAGAAGAGTCAAAATGATCATTCAACGCCACACCGGCAATTTCGTCTGTTGAGTAATTAACTTTCCACTTCAGCAAGGCAAGATCTATTTTAGATAATTTATGATACAAACAAATCTGGTCAGACAAGTTGACAGCGACAAGAACTTTACGATATCACTTAAGTGATAAGGAGTTTAGTGTTGACTCACCGAAGGGAACACGGATATCTTGTGGTTACTAAGCATTTGTAGCAATTCTTCTTATACCACAGTAGTATTGATACTCATGTAAGTAAATAGAGATGATTCTTATAATTTTTTTTTTTACCATGCTATCATTTCCTGCGAATTTATCTCATGAATACAAATGTAAATTTCTTTCAATACAAATAATGTTTACTATTAATAAGAGAGAGAGAGAGAGAGAGAGAGAGAGAGAGAGAGAGAGAGAGAGAGAGAGAGAGAGAGAGAGAGAGATATTCCAGTCTAAAGTTAGAATTTCGCGCCAGGTTTATGTCGTCACAGAGTAAGTTATGCAGAACTTGGCGGAGCCAATGAACTTTTAAAAAGATATTCTACTTAATGTACTCGAACTTTATATTTACAGTTACTTTACAAATCTGTTACTCATTTCGTAGATATAAAGTATCCTATAGTTTTTCAGGATAGAATGAAGGAGTCAAGTCAGCGTCTCCTCAAAAATAACAAATCTGTTAAAACTTCATTATCTCAAGTGGCAGTCTGAGTAACGTTCGGGTTCTTTATTTTCCCTTCCACCATGTGAGTGATGACAGGGCTGGAAAAATGATATAATTGACCTCTATAGTAAAACGATAAAAAACATGGAATTAAAAAAAAAAATATATTGAATTTCGTAAACCAACAGGTCAAAGTTAACATAATCGACAGAACTTCCTGATTAGGAAGATCATTCCACAACTTGGTCACAGCTGGAATAAAACTTCTAGAATACTGTGTAACATTGAGTCTCATGATAGAGGCCTGATTATTAGAATTAACTGCATACCTAGTATTACTAACAGGATGGAACTGTTTGGGGGAACATCTGAATGCAAGAGGATGGTCAGAATTATGAAAAATCTTATGCAACATGCATAACGAACTAATTGTATGACGGTGCCACAGATTTATATCTAGATCAAGAATAAGAAATTTAATAGACCATAAGTTCCTGTCCAACAAATTAAGATGAGATTCAGCAGCTGAAGACCAGGCAGGAGAACACTACTCGAAACAAGGTAGAATGAAAGAAGGACATGACTGGGTAGAGATAGCACAAAACAGTAGGGCAAACTTGGGTATGATTCACGCAACACTGTGCCACAATGAGGCCTAAAAATACTATACTGAAGTACACAAAAAAGAAATGTCTTCGTTTATGACAAATCCAAATTCCTAGCGATTGTGATGAAAAAGAAAAGCGTGACACAGAACGAACGTGCGCCATTATGAGTTGGCAAGAAAAAAAGATTTAACTTCCTTTACGACAAATGTGAATGTACCATTTCTTAACAATCGTCTAAAGAATGTTGATATTTACTTTTCATCTCATTTCCCCTGGACAAATTGAACAATGTATTAAACAAAATATCAAGATATGAGTCAAGTTTTGCTACCATCACTTGAACAGTCATCGTACAAAAGGTCAACCCCATGGGCCATGTCAGTGTGTGGGGCGAAATCTACTTCAATCAAATAAGTGGTTTATTATCGCTATGGAGATAACGTGTGGCCATTGGCGCTATCCCTGTGTCAGAAGACTCGTTGCTGACGTGATTTCTCTCAGGTATATAAATGCCTTCGTCCTTTCCTTTTGCCATTCGAAGTGAACAGCTCACCCGAGGAAGACAAAGCAACTGTTCTCAGCTACTCTAAGTCAAGCTCTAAGTCAAAAATCTTTCAAAGCTCACTGTCAAAGCCTCCATCCGCTTCCCTCATCTGGAAAGCTTTTTCGAAACTTCAATCTCATCTCCAGAACGATCCAGGAATTATCTGCATCCAAAATGGTCTTCCCTGTTCAAGCTGTCCAAGACCGAACAGGCCATCTCACTCCTGGTAAGATTGTGGAATAGTTTTTTCCCAATTGTTATCTGTTGATATTTACGTTGTAACAGTATATTGGAAATCACCATTGCAATCCATCCAAGTAACGAAATATTGGTGGTTTGAATCAATGCCCTACAGCCTAGACCTACTAATCATCAATATAAGAAGCATTACAACCATTACAAACATTAGTTGTGAATCCCTTTTCAAAAGGGAACTCTTAATTACCCCAATTAGCTCTTTCGTCTTTATCTTGGCAGAGGAAGCAAAGAGTCGCAGCTGTTCTTCCGAGAGCGTTCGAAGCTTCCACAGTGACAGGAGCGGAAGCAGCAGCTCCACCTGTCAAGGCAACAGCTGCAAGGGCGAAGCTGTGGGGCATCAAAACAACATCAATAAAAAACACAGCAACAAAAACAAAAACGTCAACAAGAAATCTCACAAAAAACAGGATACAATTGACAGCGATTTCGTAACATATTTCATCTGTCGTCGACCATGAGACCTTCTCTCTCTCTCTCTCTCTCTCTCTCTCTCTCTCTCTCTCTCTCTCTCTCTCTCTCTCTCTCTCTCTCTCTCTCTCTCTCTATGAATGCACGAAACTGACCTTATTTGCATCTATTCAAATACGGTTTTTTCGTAATGATGCAGACTTTCCGACTGTATATAGTTAATTTATTTTATTTATTTTGAACGCTTTTATACAAAAAATAAAGATATAGAAAATCCCTTTTATTGTTTTTCCCCTGTGTAATATCAATCATCAAATCAACACAAACAATCATTCTAGTTACATAGATTTCTTAAGAAATACTTTGGGGAAAATAGCCTCAAGGTCAGATCAGAGAACTAACTCATCATGACAAATCTTTTCATCAGTCACTGATGATCCTACATGAATAAACCACGGTTGCCATCAGAGCTCAAAGGTGCCACAGATATAGGTGACCCATTTTTGCTCTCATAAACACAAAATCCCTTAAGATAAAATGGTTTTCGGATGAAGTGATTCACCCAACCAAAGGAAATGACACGCCAACGACCTCTAACTGGATCTATCAGTAATCCAACTCAATAAACAATCAGGTTTATGCTCTAGAGTCTGGAGTCGTTATTTCTAGCGCCAATGGCAGATGGTGTTGACAGAGTACATCAGTCTAGTGGTTCGCTCATGAAAGAATAATGGGTGAACCCATAAACGTAAGAGATCAAGCATTAGCATCGTAAGTATGGCAGATGATACCCAACTAATTTGTGAATAAATGGACGGAAGATGGTCGTCCCGATATGGGAAGAAAACGGATTTATATTATAATGCTATGAGACACATGGCAAAACTCGCATTGTTTCTTAACGGCATTTACGGTATTTTTACTTTCATTTATTTTTCAAGATAAACATGATATATATATATATATATATATATATATATATATATATATATATATATATATATATATATATATATATATATATATATACACATGTATGTATGTATTCAGTAGATATATGCATCAATATAAATATATTTGTATACATGTAGTTATATGTAAATATATATATATATATATATATATATATATATATATATATATATATATATATGTATATATATACAGTATATATATATATATATATATATATATATATATATATATACTGTATATATATATATACAGTATATAAATATATATATATATATATATATATATATATATATATATATATATATATATATATATATATATATATATACATGTATGTATTCAGTAGATATATGCATTAATATAAATATATTTATATATATGTAGTTGATATATAAATTGATATATATATATACATGTATGTATATATATATATATATATATATATATATATATATATATACATATATATATATATATATATATATATAGAGAGAGAGAGAGAGAGAGAGAGAGAGAGAGAGAGAGAGAGAGAGAGAGAGAGAGAGAGGAGTGTGAGAGTGTGTTATTGGGTTCTTTAACGGGCCAGACAGTATTACATTAGATCCCTCTCTGTTTACGACTCATTTTTTCTTAGTCTACACATACACCAAATGGTCTGGCCTATTCTTTCCCCATTCTCCTCTTTCCTCATCCACCTCACAACACCTAGATAGCCGAAAAGTTCTTTTTCACTCAAGGGGTTAACTACTGCACTGCAATTATTCAGTTACTACTTTCCTCTTGGTAAGGGTAAAAGAGACTTTACTTACGGTAAGCACCTCTTCTAGGAGGACACTCCAAAATCAAACCATTGTTGTCTAGTCTTCGGTAGTGCCATAGCTTTTGTACCATGGTTTTCCATTGTCTTGAGTTAGAGTTCTGCTTGAGGGTACACACCGGCTTGCTACTCTATCTGTTTCCTAATTTTCTATACTCACTGGGCTATTCTTTCCTTCTTGGAGCCTTCGGGCTTATAGTATCCTACTTTTCCAACTAGTGTTACAAGTAATAATAATAATAATAATAATAATAATAATAATAATAATATTGTGCAATGCTTAGTTGTATCACCAGTCCGTTTCACTGATCGATTAAAGCTTGGCATAGTAGTTTTATTCCTTTTTGAGGACTTATAATACTGGTGGACATTAAAAACATATTCTAAGATCAAATCACTTAAAAGGACTGAGTAATCCTTCCATTTTTATGTCTTCACTGTGAAATACGCAGAACAATATAGCGATAAAAATGTTTACCCCAGATAAGAGTCAATACAACTCAAGTTTACCCTTTCTGACTTGGCATAGCGTTGATAAGATAAAGTCTCTGCCATATCTATATGATATCCCAAATTGGGTCAAGGTTACATGAATGATATGTGGAAAAGGTGGCACGCAACGTCAAACTAGAATAATAGAAAAACGCAGTACATTTTAGACGTTGCCACTTTTCCTACATTTCATTTGTGTAACTTTGGCATAAGTTTGGATATCGCGTAGATGTGGCAGAAAAATTGCCTTTCACATCTACTCTATACCAGTTTAGATAGAGAAAATAGCTTATCATCATTGATATGTGCATATAACTTTAGTGACATCGTAATAAAATGATTACTTACCACAACTGACATGTGATCTGGCTTGAGAAAACTTTTAATGTGCAAGGAATGGGAAACAGCAGATAACAATTCCAAGGAGAAAAAACACATACAGATCATGTGGTCATGTACCATTTTTATATATTGGATATGTATGAGTGAGAGAGAGAGAGAGAGAGAGAGAGAGAGAGAGGAGAGAGAGAGAGAGAGAGAGAGAGAGAGTTCTTAAGATGGACGGCAGATAAGACATGAGACGAAATCATAATTAATTGATAATATTTAATTATTAATTCCAATTTGTTTCCTCTTGTTATGAGGTTGGTTCGTTGATTCTTCCTTGCATCAGTTCTACAAATGGAAAGCAAATTTTCTCTCCTTTCACTTTGAAAGTTTTTGTCGCGCTTGGAAGAACAGGCACGACTCTGCACCCAATTGGCCCAACGGTCGTATCTTCGTTTTGGATTTTGAAAGAAGAACGGAATTTATGTGTAAATATTTACTATAAACTAACAACGAGTGTCAACAGGAAGTGTAGAGACAAATATTAACATAGAGAAAAGTAATTGTAGATTAAGGTAGACCACTTCTGAGGCTGATAATCTTTGGATCATTTTGGAGATGGAGTTGTTGGGAAAAATTTTGATCAAATGGAAATAGAATGGCATAATGAGAGTGAAATTGATCCTTCAACGCTACATCGCAGCCTTCGTCAGTTGAGTAATCAACTTTCCACTTCAGTAAGGCGATGTTTGTTTTAGATGATTTGTGATACAAACAAATCTGGCCACACAAGTTGACAGCGACAGGAGCTTTAGGTTATCACGTAAGCGTTAAGGAGTTTAGAGTTGACTCAACGAAGGGAAAACGGGTATCTTGTGGTTACTAAGGAATTACGAATTTATTCTCTTTGGATTAGTACTGATTCTCATTTAAGAATATAGAGGTGATTCTTATCAAATTATTCTAGCTTATACTACCATTTTCTGTGAATTTATTTCATTTCATATATAGGAATGCAAGGTTCTTTCAATACCGATGATGTTTACTGGAAGAGAGAGAGAGAGAGAGAGAGAGAGAGAGAGAGAGAGAGAGAGAGAGAGAGAGAGAGAGAGAGAGAGAGAGATTAACATGTTCCAGTTTAAAGTTATAATTTCACTACTTTATATCGTCACAGAGTAAGTTATGCACAAGCTTACGGAACCAATGAACATTCAAAAAGATATCTTACTGGAAATATAAACGAATGTTCTATAAACAGTTACTTTACAAAGCTGTCACTCATCTCGTAGATGTTGCCATTATATTACGAAAGCATTTCATAGCTTTTGATGAAATAGCAGGATATGACGAAGGATTCAAGGCAGGTTCTCCCCAAGGATTACAAACCTGATAAAATCTCTTCATCTCACATGGAATTCTGAGCAACGTTTGGATTCTCTGTTTTCCCTTCTAGCATGTGGATGCTGACGGGGCTGGAAATTAATATGATTGATTTACAAATTGAAAAATATAGAAAGGGTTGAATGAAATGATAAAAATTATTATATGAAAGTCTTAAAGCTAACAGGTTAAAGCTAACAGGTTAAAGCTAACAGAAGTAACAGAAATACAACGCATTAACTAAAACAACAAAAGTATAAAATTCAGACTAAAGTTATCAAGAGACAATGCAAGTTTCTTTTATCTGAACGCAATACTGACTAGCTTAAAAAAAATCTGCCTTCTGAAGAAACATGAATGAATAAACCATAAAATGAACATCAGAAAATAGTAAGGAAGGAAAAAAGAATCTTTGGGAATTAGTAGTGTCGCTTGTTAAAGTGAGTTTTGGGCTCTGCCACGCTGCCTGATAATATCAACTGACAGAGTGAAGCACCCAGACTCAAGATGCAAGCATAACTCTATTCCAAGCAAGTGGCGGTGCTGAAATTCACATGTAATCTATTTTTAAACCCTCGAATTTTTTTCCCAAGTTGCTTGCGATGGTTTTTTATTACATATCAAATAGCACATTTTTTTTTTTTTTTTTTTATAGAGTACACTAAACAAGATAACCTTATGATTTTCTTGGTATAATTACTTCACTTATCAAAATCAAAGGACCTACAGGGAGGGAACATGAACAGGCTCACTCAGGAGGCGAAGGAAAAGTGTCTTATGGCACTGAGGAAGACAACAGCTGGGTAGAGATGGCACAAAACAGTCTGACACACCTGGGTTTGGTTTAAGCAGCACTGTGCCACAATGCGACTTAAAAGTGCTATACTGGAATGAGCGGCAGGAAAGAAAGAAGCCTTGAAAAAAAAGTCGGAAATGGATCCTTGATTAGTATAACTTCTGAAATAGAAATATCTTCGAATATCATGAATCCAAATTCTAGCAATTGTGATGAAAATAAAAAAGAAATGGGACACTGAACGAACGTGTCCTATTATAAGCAGAGTTGGCAAGAAAAATAATTCATAAACTTCATTTACAATAAATATCATTGTAACATTTCTTAACACTCGTATAAATAATGTTGATATTTGGTATTTATTTCGTCTTTCCTGGATAGATTAAACAGTGTTGTAAACAGAAAATATAAAAAATATGAGTCAAGCTTTGCTATCATCAGTTGACAATCATCGCACAAGAGGTCAACCTAACGGGCCATGTCAGTGTGTGGGGCTAAATCTACTTCAAAGAAATAAGCGGTTTATTATCGCTATGGAGATAACGTTTGACCCTTGTCACTATCCCTGTGTGAGATGATTCGATTGTGACGTGTTTCTCTTGGATATATATGGCCTCATTCTCTACTTTAGGCATTCGAAGTGAGCAGCTCATCCACGTAAGACAAAATAACTGTTTCAACTACCCAAGCTCTAAATCAAACAATCTTCTTTCAAGGCTCACCGTCTCAGCTTTCATCCGCTTCCCTCATCTGTAAAGCTTTCTAGAAATTTCCTTTTCATCTCCAGAACGATACAGGAATTATCAGCATCCAAAATGGTTTTCCCTGTTCAAGCCGTCCAAGACCGAACAGGCCATCTCACTCCTGGTAAGATTAAGAAATAGTGTATTTTTTCCCAATTGTTATTTGTTGATATTTACACTATAACTATATATTGGAAATCATCATTGAGTTGCATTCAAGTAAAACAAAACCATCGACAAGTAAGATGGCTGAATGGCCTCGGGAATAAATGCCCTTGAACTACTTAGAATCTTATCTTTACCTGAAAATGCCCTCATAACTCATTTTGAGCTGCATGAATATGCATTACTTGAACTTTCTACTCAATAAGCCAAGCGTTTATTACAATTACCAATTGGGAATCCCTTTTCACAGGGAATTCTTGATAATAATAATAATAATAATAATAATAATAATAATAATAATAATAATAATAACAATAATAATAATAATAACACTTGTTTTTATCTTCTCAGAGGCAGCAAAGAGTCGCAGCTGTTCTTCCGAGAGCGTCCAAAGCGTCCACAGTGACAGGAGCAGAAACACCTGTGCCAACTGTCAAAGCAACAGCTGCAAGGGTGAAGCTGTGGATCATCAAAACAACAACAACAACAACAAACAACACAGCAACAAAAACAAAAATGTCAACAAGAAATCTCATAAGAAACAGGACACAATTGACAGCGATTTCGTAACATATTTCATCTGCCGTCGACCATGAGACCCTCCTCTCTCTCTCTCACTCTCTCTCTCTCTCTCTCTCTCTCTCTCTCTCTCTCTCTCTCTCTCTCTCTCTCTCTCTCTCTCTCTCTCTTGTCTAAATGTATCAAACTGACCTTGTTATTTACATTTATTTAAATACGTATTCTTTAATGATGCAGACTTTCTAGCGGTATATACCTTATTTATATTATTTATTCTGAACCTTTTTATGAAAATAAAAATATATAAAGATACACACATTCCGGTTTCCATTTATTCCTTATGTAATATAATGATTAGAAAAAAAAAACATTCATGAAAAAAAAAAATACTCATAAATCGCACAAGAAATCCTTAGGGGAATTCTCTCAAATTCTAATTGGAATTCTCAGATCAGAAAACTTAAGACAATTATCACCAAAATATTTATTTTTTTGGTTAGAGACTTTAAGTTAACCAACTCACTGAATATCCTATATAAGTATAAGAGGTTCATTGATAAAGAGATAAATGTGACAGAATCAGAACAAACTACGGCTGCCACCAGAGCAATTTCTCAATCATGAACAGAAAACTTTAAGAAGTAGCTTTGAGTGAAGGGATTCTCCCAGCCAAAGGAAACGACAGGCCAAAGACCTTTAAATGAATCTCTCATTAAGACGACATAATAGATAATCAAAATATAACATAATATACTTGTGAGTCTATTTGTAGCGCCGATGACAGATGGCGCTGTAGACAGTCTAGTTAGAGTCGTTGTTAATCAGATTATTATTATTATTATTA
Source organism: Palaemon carinicauda (assembly GCF_036898095.1). Lineage (NCBI taxonomy): Eukaryota > Metazoa > Arthropoda > Malacostraca > Decapoda > Palaemonidae > Palaemon > Palaemon carinicauda. The sequence goes on from NC_090729.1 coordinate 135,064,141, forward strand.
TTATTATTATTATTATTATTATTATTATTACTTGCTAAGCTACAACCGTAGTTGGAAAAGCAGGGTATGCTATAAGCTCAGGGGCTTCAACAGGGAAAGTTCGTTTCCTCTTCATAACTGAGATCAAAAGAATATTTTTTTTTTTTTTTTTTTTTTTATTAATGATCCTTTCATGTCATTTTAAGTATTTTTCCCTAGGTTCAGTTATACAAATTGGTTATATTTCTGCCATAATTTTTTCATTAATTTCCTTTAACTTCCATTTGGTGAAATAACTGAATGGGAAGTTATTCATACAAATAAAACAAATTCTTATCGAGAATTGTATGACAGAAATGATAGATAAAAGCTCTTAAATATTTTACATATAATCAAGTGGCAATTGTTCACCTTTTTGCATGCTTATATAGAATATAAATCATCTCTCTCTCTCTCTCTCTCTCTCTCTCTCTCTCTCTCTCTCTCTCGCTCTCTCTCTCTCTCTCCCTCTCTCTCTCTCTCTCTCTCTCTCTCTCTCTTGTGTCAGACATTCAGTCCTTCAGTTGTTACTAAAGAAACCCACAGAGAGTCGGGAATCTAATTGTTCCTCAGTTGACATCGTAACTTGGACCTAAAAGATAAACAATTGCCATAGAAAAATATATATTCTAGGTTCTTTTTGTCCTGAATAGTCTTTATTTAGAGAGGTGGCGTATCTTCTGTTTATAATGAAAAGATTAAAGATGTATTTCACTGATTGTAGTTTAGGTATTAGTTCTAATAATAATTTGTCTTTCTATTCCTGTACAAAGAATCGATGTTAATGCGAGGAAAGGAATGAAGGGAAGACTTTGACATAACAGATTTTTACTTGCCAATATATACGAGCATCATAATTATAAAGATATCTATACATATATTTTATACATAAACATTTATTTATATATATACAGTATATATATATATATATATATATATATATATATATATATACACAAAACTATGGGTGTGTATACTTGTATACCCATATATGCAAGTATATATATATATATATATATATATATATATATATATATACATATATATATATATATATATATATATATATATATATATATAAATATATATATATGTATATATATACACATATATATATGTATATATATACATATATATATACATATATATATATATATGTATATATATATATATATGTATATATACATACATACATATATATATATATATATATATATATATATATATATATATATATATATATATATATATATATATATATATATATGTGTGTGTGTGTGTGTGTGTGTGTGTGTGTGTGTTTCATGTGGCTTTTGCATACGTGCACGTAAGTGTTTGAGTTTTCTCTATTGTATTTGAATGTCATAATATTCACCAATTAAAGAATAGCTACAAATACAGCATCAAAGAATAACAACCAATTGTTGAGTAAAAGCAAGGAAGATGCTCTTTTCGACTTGGGAAGAAAACGAAAATATAATTTATATTGTCATGAGACATTAAAATAATTTGTTTTGGATTATAACTGGATTTTAGATTTAATTTCCTTCTTTTATATCTTAAGGTAAACTCAACAGGATCTGAATTTAACATGCCTTGGTCATGTATAAAATTGTATTATACTCTATTACAAACAATAAAATTGATTATATCAATTGCTTAAAGGCACTTGCTGTCATCATTTAAACTTATCTTTTATCTATAGATTTCATGTGGAATTATTATTCCACATAACAAAATTACTCTCTTTATAGCCTCTCTATTTTGCTAAAATACTGACATACACATACATGTACAAACACACAAACACGTAAACAATTACCAGTAAACGACAAGTTTCGAAGATGTTCTTAAACAAATCTGTGTTCACTGGGTCAACGTGGCTCTGATGTCAAGACAGGAGGACACAAACTATCTGAAGACTGTCAATGAACAATAATAACAGTGAAATTCTTGATATCAAATGATATGTCGAAAAGAGAAGCAGTAATCAAACCTCTTAAAAAGACTAATAACAAAAATAGGGACTTTCTTTTTCATAAATGTACAAACAAAATTAACAAGATTTAACTGCAAGAAAACTAGAATGAAAATTTGTCACTGACGATACGGAGAACTTTTGGTACATAACAATTAGATGAAATGTTTTGATGCTTTAGTAGTGATATGCTTTGAAGATATATTAATAAAATTGATTTCCATAGGTATCTTGTAGACAGATATATTTTCATCTTCTTAAGGAAAATACAAAGGATTTTCTCTGAGAGCAAACTAACGAATCTTGAATCTAGCTTTCGAAAGCGATTCATAAGCCACAGACACGAAAGAAATATTGACAATCAAAGATCAAGAGTACAATTCAACGTACTGATGCTTGGCTTATTCTTCAATATTGATATCATTTATACTAATGAAAAAATCTAAGTCTGCAAAGAGCATTGACTCTTGAAGCTGGATATCTTGCAATCCGTCACTCTTCATCAACATTCAAATTGCATTGCTGATGAAAGAGAACTGTAAAGAACATTAGTACTGCAACAAGATCTTAATTACAATATTTCATTCGAAAACGATTTCAATTACGTACTGTACATTTCATATGTAACATAAGTACCCGCTATCGCAGCTTTTTTTTGGCCGACCTTTGTAACACAAACACTCCATATCGCTATCGTAATTGATAACCTGAGGTCTGGCAGCTACCACCCGGAGTGGCAGGGCTTCGTGGTGGCCCTTTCTTTGGGGTATATAAAGGCCCACTGGCTCACTTACTGGCATTCGAAACGAGAACTCCTCCAGAGCGAGAACAGAAGACGATCTCATCTATCTGAAGAAATCTTTTCATTACTCTCCAAAATGATCCAAGAGTTATCAACCGCCAATATGGCATACTTGAATTTGCCTTCTGTGCAACATCGACTTGAACATCATCCTTCAAATGGTAAGATAATCTTTTTATTAGATTAATTTTCTTAATAATTATTCAATTGCACTGCAATTTTGGTTAACTCTTAGTGTATATTAAAACATGGTTTATTTTAATTAAATATGATATGAATGTTTGATAATATTTGACGGGGAAGTCAAATCTTCTTATATTTTGGAAAAATCTTATACTATCTATTTCTACTCCAAAGATCTGACGTTATGTCAAAATGAAAGTGAAATTATAATCAACTTGACAATAATAACTTTTCGTAACTGTTACAGAAGAAGCAAGGAGTCGCAGCTCTTCTTCTGAGAGCGACCGAAGCCACCAAAGTGACAGGAGTGAAAACAGCTGTGCCACCTGTCAAGGCCGTTGTATCAAGGATGAAACGCCCCGCAGTAAAAAAAGCAACAAAAGAAGCAAACATACCCAGAAAACAAAGAAGTTTCAAGTAGTTAATTTACAGCTATATTTGCATCATTTGTAGGCTCTGAAGCTAAAAGCTTTAAAAGCTTAAAGCTCTATCATGGCTGACGATGGTAGGGACAGGGTTTTGCGTTGTCGCAAAATCTCCCGAAAACTCAAGAAAGAATTGATCATGGATTGTGATAAGTTCTGACTCTCGTGAATGTGACTATTGATTCTTTTACTGACGTTAGATAACTTCTCTGATATGGGAATTTATCTGGACAATATTCAACGAAGGGTTTCATTGGAGAATGCTAAAATGTTTTTCCATCATACTATTATTATCAATACTTGCTAAGCTACAGCCTTAGTTGGAAAAGCAGAATGCTATAAGCTCGAGGGCTCCAACAGGGAAAATAGCCCAGTGAAGAAAGGAAACAAGGAAAAATAAAATATCTTAGGAAGAGTAACAGCATTGAAATAAATATCTCCTATATAAACTATAAAAACTTTAACATGATAAGAGGATGAGAAATAAGATAGAAAAGTGTGCTCTAGTGTACCCTCAAGCAAGAAAACTCTAACCCAAGAAAGTAGAAGACCATGGTACAGATGCTATGGCACTACGCAAGACTAAAGAACAATGGTTTGATTTTGGAGTGTCCTTCTCCTAGGAGAACTGCTGACAGAGCTAAAGAGTCTCTTCTACCTTTACCAAGAGGAAAGTGGTGACTGAAAAATTAAAGTGCAGTAGTTAACCCCTTGAAAGAAGAATTGTTTGGTAATCTCAGTGTTGTCAGGTGTAAGAGGACGGGGGAGAATATGTAAA